>NW_024387304.1:492500-502500 GCF_900408965.1 Simochromis diagramma | reverse complement strand
ATTATGGGAGGGTAAAGTCAAGAGCACAGTAATGAAGTTTAGAGGCAATCAGTCACAATTAAAGTCCATGCCATACCTCCTTTTTCTTAGTTTTTAAGATCCCTAGCGGTTAAAAGCTTCATTCTTACACCAAATGGAAGTTTGGTAGAGATAGAATGCTGATTGATGGGTTAACTCCCTAATGAAGGCTTATATACCAAATTTTCTTTGGAGTTCTTTTGAAGGTAAAACATGACTAAGTCAGGAAAATAAAGATCTCCTTTGACTCAAAGGAAATGCCTCCATTCAAAGACTGAAACCAACTAGCTGATCTAAACCACAGCCATGGGGATACTTGAGATGATTGGCTATAAGATGAACAAGGCTGCAGGAAGCAGTACCCTCCATTGAGAAGGTGACTAGAGGCTAAGTTGAAGAAAGAAGTACAACAAGCTATCCATACCCAAAGCCTTAGAAACTGTTAAGCAAAGACTCAGTGTTGGTTAACCACTTTAAGAGGCATATCAGAGCAATAGAACTCAAATGTTCTCCACTGAATTTTTATACTCTCAGAGGCACGTGAAAAACATGAGAAAAGTGCCACCAAGACTGGAGACAGAGCAATACTGGAAGAGCATATGAGAGAAGAATGCAACACATAACAACAATGCTCAGTGGCTAGCAGATCTAAGAGCAGACCAAAGCAACCTTCCTGAACAGCGACCAGTAACCATCACAGCCTGGCAACACAAATGAACCAGCAGCTAATCCATAATATGTACCTGGAAAGGCTAATTGAAGGCCAGACCATCCGATACCATCCAAAGCCCAACCAATAACTTCCCTCAACACAACATGGAAGGGACAAAACACCAGCTAGACAGAGCAATCACTCCACACTGTAAGACCAGACTGACCAACCTGTTCACCGTTAGGATTAACTACAAGAAAGCGTATGGCTCAGTGCCTTAAACATGGATTCTGGAATTCTTAGAAATAATCAACAGGACCGTGAGATCCATCATGAGGAATGTGATGTCGATCTGGCAAATGACGCTACAGGCCAACTTTAAGTCAACTGCACAGGTCACCATCAAGTGTGGGATTTCCCCAGGAGATGTTCTTTCTCACTGCTGTTCTGCATAGGCCTGAACCCCCTCACCCCCCAAATTAACAAGATTGGCTATGGATAGCTATGAGTACCCTGGGGAGGGCATTAGGAGAGACGCAACTGCCAAATACCTGGAAGAACAAGATCAAGATCAAGACTGATGCCCTGGCAGTTATTAGTGTGATAATAACCTGGCCAAAGGAGATAGAAGTCACTGGCATAGTAAATGTAAATGGACTGATTCTTATATAGCGCTTTTCTACTGTCCTGGAGTACTCAAAGCGATCTATACAACATGCCACATTCACCCAGTCACACAAGCATTTTTCTAAACTTTTAGTGCTTCCTAACAAACATTCATACATCGGAGAGCAGCTTTGGGTTAACATCTCGCCCAAGGATACTTGGCATGCAAACTGGAGGAGCCAGGGATCAAACCACTAACCTTCAGATCAGTAGATGACCTGCTCTACCTCCTGAGCTACAGCCACCCCAACACCAACATCAAGACAAGACAGCTCCTTGCGATTCATGCAGGGTTTCACCCCGAATTCAGCACCCTGACACTGTACACTAAATAGAAAGAAGGAGGCCAAGAACTAGTGAGTGTCAGAACCACTATCCAGAATGAAACAACAAAAAGCAAAAAAAAAAAAAAAAGATGGCCACAACTGATCATGGGCTTAATGAATACTTGAGGCAACAGAAACCAGTGAAAGAAGAAGAGCAAGGACAGGTCAGTGCCATACCATGGCTGATATAAAAGAATCCTACCAGTGGCTCAACAAAGCTGGATTGAAAGACAACACAGAAGCACTAATAATGACACCACATGAATAAACTCTAAGCACAAAGTCAGTAGAAGCTGGGGTCTTCCACACTAGGAAAGTCCCAGATGCATGCTGTGCAAAGATGCCCCTGAAACAATCCAGGACATAACAACATGGTGCAAAAGGCTGTCAGGCAGGGCATACATGGAACACTGTAATCAAGGCTAGTATACAAGAGCATCGGTACAGAGTATTGCCTGGAATTCCCAAGCTCATAATGCAACTCATAGGATGGTGAACATCCAAATACAGACAGACAAGTGGATAACCAAAAGGACATAGTAATGATAGAAAGCAACAGACAGTGCATTGCGTTTCTCTTCCTCTGAAGCAGTAAATTGAACTGATGCCAAAGAGCTGGATTTTGCCTTTAGATCATTAATAAACTGGCTGGTTTTGTGCTGATCCACCACCTTTCTTGTGATCATTCCAGCCTCGTGCAGGTCTACAATATTGCCCTTGATGTCCTTTGACAGCTCTGTGGTCTTGGTGGTGGAGAGGTTGGACTGGAAGAAAGAGACTTTCTGGACAGATGTGATTTGTACATTTACGTTGAGATCAGGAGAATCTGTGATTGACTGACTGCTTGACTGCTAGGTAGGTTGGTTGGTTTTAATCCAGTCTGCTTTGGGTAGGGAATCAAAAACATATTTTGCTCAATGACACACAAATCAGTTTCTAACTTTAATGTAATGTGTTTTTTTCTGGAATTCTTTAAATTATTTTATCTTTCTCATTAACATAAAACTACCATAAAAATTAAACACCTAATTTCTTTATAACTGAGAAAACTTAAAAATTCAGCAGGAGATCAAATGACGAGTTCCTTCACTGTATAGAGACAGAATTTTAACTCCTGGATAATTCAAGTCTTACTCTCTTCATTACATGGCAGAGCCAACATCTCACTATGATTGTACAAGTGGGCTAATCTAAGCAAAACTTTGCACAAACGTCATCATACAGCCATTATTAACATTTATATGTTTTAATAAAATATGTATAAATAATCCCAATTCTTTTGATTTTTCATTTCATCATCCCCATACACATTTGATGTTATGTTCTCCAATTTGTATTTGTTTTCAACACGTAACTTAATTGTCTCCAAAATTTGTATCCACAATGGAATTTTGGTCCAGTAACCACTAAGTAAGGACTGAAGAATTTTTTGAAAAGTTCCCCAGACCTGTCAAAAATGAATTTTGCTAGTAAGTATGACAAATAGTGCAATTTGATCTATGTCCTTTCTCATCATCATCCTCACTCCATGAGGTGAGATCTTGCATGGAGGAGAGATGGAGTGCTGTGGCAACCCCTGAAGGGGTAAGGCTAAAGGGAGCAGCTGAAAGAAGAAGAATTTCTTAGAATGAGCAGTTTGCCCATCCTTTTGTTGTTGTTGTGGTGGTTGTTGTTGTGGACCCCTAAATGAAGTGAAGTATTTAGAATGTAGCAGATGCACATACGTCCAGTAGTGAAATATGTGATAAACGCTGCAGTATTAAAGATTAAAGATAACACCACATTTTATATCCTCATCTCCTAGCTAGTGGCCTCTGTGCCAAAATCAATACTCCATTAACCTCTATGGAAGATGATGCTTATATCATTAGCTTCTATGTATGTTTAATGATGATGTTGATGTATAGATTAATAAAATATTTAAGCTGTGTATATAGTTGTGTGTGTTAACACTAAATTAGTTCTTTGGGCAGATGACCGCTTATCTTTATATTACCGTGTCAAATGAGCTCATAACAAAGGCTGGTTTAATTGCATGACAAGAAATAAGGCATAATGTTGCATTTTTGCCGCACCTAATTCCTTTTGTACTTTTCTATGGTTCATACAAGTCTTTTCCTCATACCCAGTGTCTTTTAAAAAATCATCAGATACTGTCTTTATCTTGTGCAATTTAATTTCAATTTATTTATTTGGTTTATTTGGTTTATTGCAGGAAAACAGCATGCTTTCTTTGTAGATGTAATGTAAGCATTCTGTAAAAAATGTTTATTACTATAGAATAAAATTACATATATTTTAATAATAACTTCTTAAAAACAACACGTAAGAGGTATGAGATAGGCATGTTAATTTTTCAGTTGAACATTCTCAAAAAAATAAATTATACTAAATTCCAAAGAAATTTTTTATTATTTATTTATAATGGCACGAATTTAAAAAAGAAAGAAAAATGCTGCATTTAAATCTTCTGAAGTGAAAAACTGAAAATATCACTCACATTTTTATTAAATTATTTGAATACATTTATTTAGCCAACCTCCATACGTATATACACTCTATAATAACGTAGTTATCAAAACTTTGGATTGTTGAGGGACAAGTGTGTGCATGCGCCACCCTGTATAATATGTTTAATCCCACATTCTCTACCTGTGTGTCTGCCGAGAGCCTCACTCCTTGGTACCTTTGGTTTATACAGCTTCCTTGCTGCATCCACGCACACACAGATGCGGTGTGTATGAGAAAATAATGAATTATTTTTTGTCATAACTCGCGGCCGAAAAAACAAAGAGGGGTCATGTGTTATGAGTCGTGTAGCAGTTTTGCTACGAATACATCCGTGGTCATTTTATCAGTGGAAATGCAGAGAAAGAGCGAGGGAAAGGCGTGTGTGTGTGTGTGTGTGTGTGTGTGAGTCTGTGTTGGTGGCAGTGGGAGTGTCTCCTCTTGGGCCCGCCTCCTCCTCTGCAAATCTACTCCACCAGCCTTCCAAATGCCGAGCTCCGCAGTCCCGCCCCTCCTACCGCTCGACCCAACACACACTCTGTTTTCTTCATTCTCAGTTTCAGCCAATCCCATTCTTCTCTCTGCTCCCTCTCGTCCTCTTGGCCCCGCCTCCCCCTCGCTCTCCCGGCAAGAGAGCTTGAAACTTACAGAAACGAAGCGGTGGAGAGAGAAAGGAGAGATCGAGTTAGGCACGTCGGCACACACGTAACAGAAGTATCGGGAGCAGGCGAGGGTCGGCGCTTATACACGGTACCGACACGCAGAGTGACACGAGAAGAGACTAAAGGAGCAGAATTTTAGGATTTCTTTATCTGGGAGAGAGAGAAGAGGAAAAAAGGTAGAGGGAAACGGGGTGCTGGGTGTTCTTCAGTCTCCATCCCTTCCAGAGGTTGTATAGAACAAGAAGTCAGAGAGAAGACTGAGGCAGTCCCACCGACGGGGAAAGAGACAAGCAAGAGCAAACCCGAGAAAACCGGGCTCGAGCTTCTGGTGTCTCCAGAAACAGAGAGAAAAAAGCGAGAGAAGACAGTCGGAGGTACCCTGAAATCTCCCCTGGCAGCGGGGCGTCTCTCATGCGAACCTGGAAGGATTTATGGTTTTTGTGGAAGCCTTAACCCTTTAAGCAGGGCGAAACTGGAGTACTCCCACAGACAAGGTATGCGACCGAATTTATTTATTTATTTGTTTTCTTTTGCACGGTGCGTGCGCGTGCGCGCGCCTGTCACCGCCTTTGCTGTGTGTAACTGTGTGTGCTCGTCTTTTGCAGTTGCCTGGTCTCCAGTCAGTCGCTTGCCATTCTGTAAATTCACTGACTGAATGTAAAGTCATCGGCAACACAAAGCAGCCAGTGTTTGCGCGCGCGCACGCGTGCGTGCTAGTCTTTGTGTGTTCACATATCGCCAGAATGAGGCCTCATAGTTTGATTTCGTGAGGAGGTGACAAACACATGAACACGGTGTAATTGGTGTGTTTGAGCTGTCCTCGCCTTCCCCTCCTGGCGGTGTCTTTCTTTTGTTTGATTATGTTTGATTTGCCGGCCTTATAAAAAATTGTGTGCCGTACTTTTTAGGCACTTAGGAGGCTAGCCAATCAGACGAGCGTTTTCGGGTAATAGGACGGACGACTTGTTAATAGGCACCAAAGTAATTTACTGTTATTTTATCCTCGCCACACACGCGCGCGCACACACACAGACTTTTATAAACATGTCAGTAATCGTATCGTAAATATTTGCTTCAAGGTCTGTTTTTGATTTTGTGGCCGTTACATATTTCAGGATGGACGGGGAATACCCAATCCGTGCGGAGGAGGACACACTGATGTTTCTTTGTGCTGACTAATTTTCGTCTTCATTTTCATAAAGAAAATAAAAGTTGCCTGTATGTGATGGGGAAGTTCCTGTTACAGAAGAGGGCGACGTCAGGTTGTCTGATCTTGGTGTGAATTGATTAATTACAAATCGATCTATCAGGTTCTTCTGGATTCGTTCTTCATGTATGGACAGCTTGAATGAATTTACAGCCACAAGTTTTATTTTGGTGTTCAGAGGTCAGATCTATCCTGTAACCAGACTGGACTTCGGATGGAAGCTGCCAGCTCTCACAGTGATAGTTAAAAGTTCTTTCCTTCTTATTTGATTTATTCTTTATTGCTTTTGAATGCCATTATTTTAATCACAGGCTGGTGTGTATCTCTGCATCGCTATGCAACTACGAAACCGGGGTGATTTTAAGGTCTTTTAAAAATGCCACTTTTCATATAAAACTTGCGTCGCTGCTGTTGTCTTCCTAAATGATACGCTGCCAGTGTCAGTGAAGCGGAAATGTTTTTTCCAGGCTTTGCTTGTGTTACTTTGTGTGTTCCTCACAGTGGCAGGAGTGTAATTGTCTTTAGTCAAAGTCAACCTAATATCTTCAGGTCAGTGGTTTTTCTTTCACCGCTCACTGAAGACAACAACACATCGCTTCTTTGTCGCTCACACACTGAGTTTTGTTCATGAACTCTGCCAGCATTCCTCCTCTTCAGTCCTGACTTTGTGTTTGGAGCTGATCTAAGCTGCAGCACAAAATGCAGAGTGGAAATCAGTGTAGGTTATAAAGTCGTTCACTGCATAGCTTTTAAAATGTGTTTCATCTATTTTTTTTTACTGTGAGCAGCACAATTCCAACCCTGCCTGTGTGCATGTACACATTAAGAAATACCTGAGCCATATGTAGTCCAACACAAAAGCTCTACTATGAATTCTAGTGTTGCAGTGCTTCATTTTAAACATTATGTGTGTGCTGTGTTATCTTCATAAGTTCTACTAATATTTTCTGCTAATTTTAATTGTATGAGCAAAGCATTAAGGATACTTTATCGGCTTAATGATGCTCACATTTTTATTCTGTGAGTAAATGACAGAACAATTAACTTACACTGAAAAATCTGGTTTACATTTGTTCATACACGCTGTGTTGTCACCTTGGCAATAACGTTTAAACTACACATAATTCAGTAGAAGTGGACTCAACTCTGGGAAGTATCACCCGATCTTATTTGGCAAAGGTGTGTGTGTGTGTGTGTGCATCCGCTGGGTTGAGGTGAGGTTATGGCGGCTGGACTGGCTGCTGCTCAGACACAAAAAGAGAAGGAGGGCTCTTGCTTTCTGTCTAATTGCTTCCAGAGACAAGATTTGCATTCCTGTCTCTCTTTCTCACTCTCGCAGTGTCTCGCTGCCTCCCTCCCCCTCTTCCCTTTACCTTTTCAATTGGAAACATAAGTTTGGAGACATTCCTGAAACATGCATGTGAAGCAAAAAAGGAAGTGGGTGATGGATTAAAGGAATTAACATGTCACTGTGAAATTAAATATGCTTAAAAATGACTGTGGATGGACGAATGATAAAGGCGGCACAGACTGTAGTAGAGAGAAGAACACATGCAACTGATTCAGAGTGGAGCGGGCTTATTAGGAATGATATGCGCCAGAGAAAAGTAAATAAATGAAAGCAATATATAACTGTATCATATCTTAATCAAATCATTTTGCATGTAAGGCTGACTGCAGCGCTGCGTTCCTTTACTGTGGCCTGAAGATGCTCGAGCTGAAATAGCAATTCAGATCCCCTTCTAGTTTTACGTCTTCTGTGTTTGTGCTGCGCTACACGCAGTTGTGCGTTCTGTGAGTGGGTGAGGACTTGAAAAGATTTTGATAATGATGTCATGAATAATGGCAAAAAAAAGAGCTTGAGCTTCGGTAAATCGTTTTCGTCAGGACGTCTGTGTGGTGGACTAATAAGAGTTTACTGCATGTATTTGACATGCGTATCAAGGTAAGGTTGAGGCTCAGGGTTTCTTTTTCCTTATTCTCTGGAATGTTTGAGTGAATTAGGAGGACTACGGGTTTGAGACCAACCGCTGGGAGAGACAATGCAGTCAGTCAAGCAGCACAGACAGCTGCAGCATTCCACTGGTGGTTACATTAATAGGAAAAGCACCTTTAAGGTCTTTTCATTTAGTTTGCATGTTTTTCATTGTGTTATCTCACTTATTGAGATGCTTATCCAAAGGACTCATTTGCACATATAAAACACACGTTGATAATTATTGCTGTCACAAAGGCTGGATTACTTTGTGTTATGACAACTGTACTGCAAAAACAAAGGAGGCGTATTTGAATAGATGTCAATCCTTGAATTTCTTTTTTTTTGTCTTTTTTAACAGGTTTTTTTTCCTAACAACTGAACGAAATGAACAACTTCTTTTGAAGTGTTTCGTAACAAAGTAGTAAATTCTGTGTTTAAATTTTTTTGATCTGTCATTATCTGATGTTGAGAGCCTTCTTATTTTGCATCATCAAGAAAACACGCGGTTTCCTAGGTGGTGCTCTTCTAAGGGCAAATTGATGGTGCTGTAGGTGCGTTCGTGTTACACCCTGCAGAGCTGTGTCTTTGTTTCAGTGTTTCCAGTGGAGAGCGCTTTTTTCTCTGCAGGCTTTATCAGATTATAATAGATGTATTTGCAGATTAAGGGGACAGAGTGTGTGACGGACTGACCGCTGGGGCAGACAATGCAACCAGCCAAGCATTATATGACCTGCTGGGGCGCACACACATGCATGCACACAGAGGAATTCAGCTCCCTGCAGATGCGTACACATTCACATGTGCACTCATGCATGCACTTCATGAACACATACATTGTCCTCGCCCGTACTGTGTCTCTAGTCCAGGACAAAAAGGCTGTGAGTGTGTGTGTGTGAGTGTGTGTGTGTGTGTGTGTGAGAGCCACAGGATGAGAGAGAGATAGGGATAAATGAAAGAGAAGAGTAGGAATGAGAAGTTTAGGAGAGTTAAGTTCCTGAAGTTGTGTATATACACACACAATGTGCACTCATTCTATTGTCTCTCTATCACTCTCTCCATAAATAGAGCACTATCTCCTAGCAACAAGGCGTTGTAGAGGGATATGTGAGATAGATTGTCTATGATATAGGGGTTTGTGTGTGTGTGTTTGTGCGTGTGTGTGTGTGCAAAGCTTGAAAAAATTATGAAAGTCATCAGAAGAAGGGCACACACTATGAAATCCAAGTTAAGGAATGAAGGTGAGATAGTAGCCTGTGTGTGTGTGTGACAGTAGTAATTTTCCTGATGGACTGCATTACTCTAGATGGGGCTACTACTCAGAAAATAAAAGTTTCAATTACTGCTAAAGTGCCTCAGACTGCCACACCTGCACATGCACAGTGATATATTGTATAACATTATATTTTTGTTATGCGTACACGAGCAGACACTGGGATTTACAATAGTTCTCTTGTAACACTCACTAGAGGACACATAATGGTCTGGCTCATTCATATTATTTTGACCATATTTTTCCTTGTTTTATTATTTTTCATTACATGCAAAGATGTGGGCCTACAGGGCCAAGGGCCACAGCAATGACAGCAGTCTGGAAGTTGGGAGAAATATTCAGTCCTTGAAGGGCTGCAACATGAAACAATGAAATGCTCATTTATAATAAAGGAAGTGACGTGGTGCTGGTAATTAGGCTTTCTGTAACAGAATGGGCCAACAAAGGATGTCACAGATACTCAGGGTGATATGTTTGTATTGTTTTTATATAATAGTGAAAAAGAACAGGTCACTTAACATGTCACAAGTAAATGACTTGGGCAGTATACATCCCACAAATGGATGATATGGTTGTTCTTATCTCAGAAGTGATATGAGTGAAGATGAAACAGCGAGATGTAGAAGATTCAGAGTAGTTTACACAAGGTTACGAGAAAAACCAGGCTGAGTGATGAGGTGTAGACTGACTGTTCCTTATCAGAGACCCAGTCC
>NW_024387304.1:440000-487500 GCF_900408965.1 Simochromis diagramma | reverse complement strand
TTCTAATACTGATGTTTTACAGCTTTTTATAGTTTCATATTTGTATGAGTCAAATGTGATATTGTATGTTTGGCAGCATACTGCACGAGCACCCACCTTATCTGGGCGTGGTTAAGAAGCCACTTGTCATAACTGCCTTTCATAGCCAAGCACACCAAGCAGTTTTAAAATTACCAGCACGTTTGTAGAGTTACTGAAGTTGGGCTAGCTGGTATATAATGATGTGCTACGCGATCGCTAGCGACACAGCTATGTTAGCATAACATAAACAGTGAAGCTGGAGGAGGAACACTAACACTTTCCCACTTATAAAAGTTAACGTGAAGGTTCCTGATAGTTAGAGACAAATGCAATCGCATGGCAGGATGCTGTAAACGGACCAAACTTCAGTCAGGAGAACAACTGAGATAATCCATCCACAATACGAGGTTAGTCATTAATATACTGCAACAACACGGGAATAGAGCAGCTGCCAGAGAATTCAACATTAATGAATCAATGGTACAGAAGTGGAGGAAGCAAGAAGAATGAGTTTAATAAAGTTTGATTTATCTGACTGCTTTGTTTCGCTTAATGTGCCTTATAATCCCGTGCACCTTATGGTCCGAAAAATACGTACTGCACACTGCAGTTTAATGTTGCAAAGCACCTCTTTTTAACTTCAGTGGATATTATACATGGTTATGCTCAGGATATGTCAGCCCATTTCTACTGGAAATGCCTTTTGGTTAAACTTTCAGCAAGGAATTTGCATTTGCACTGTTACATTTTTATAAAGCTTTAATGTACATAAAAAACAGCTCCTTGTTTAAGTGAAAATAAATGGAAGGTTGTCTTTTTGCGCTAGTAATGTTGTGGAGTTGTATTTTGTCTCGCATCAATTATATCGTCAGTTATATCGTTATCGCAAATTTTCAAATATATATCGTGATAAATATTTTTGGCCATATCGCCCTGCTCTAGTAGTTACTTTAACTTGTACTTGTGCCTGTGATGATGTGTTATCAGTGCAAAGTGCTTTTGACTTGTTTGCATTTGTCTTTGTATAAACGCGTCCCCCGACTGAAGCACAAGACCTGTTGCAGCTCTTCTGCAGTCTTTTGTAATTACAGTAAGGAATAAAAGTAAAAGCACTTCTCTGCGTTCTTGTTCTTTACACAAACAAAGCAGTATTGTTTAAGTACAACTGCAAATGTTACCTTGGGCAATAACAATTTCATTTCAGTGTTAGTTGCCATCTAAAACCTATATTAATCTAAAATTGTATCTTTGTCAAGGTTACAGTTAGTTTCTTTTACCTGTAGCATAATTTTAAATCACGTACTCATCCTGAATCTGGATTTACGGGCTTCCTCCTCATTTGTTTGTTTCAGCTGGGGCTCTCATCTCTTTTTGCCTATATTTGTCCTTTGGAAGCAACTATACTGCAGGATTAACAGCTTGTGAATGGCAACAGTGCTGTCACATCCAATTATCCAGCATTTTATGGTCAGTGACAGTGTTGTTCAGGACCTGTCTGCATCTAGGTTTCCAAAAAGTAGCAGACAGCAGGATATCAGTGCGACTTCTTTCTCCTTGGCGCATGCTGATGGTAGCTGTGCTGTGACAAACAGAGGTGGTGAAGAGCACAAACAGCCAACCAGAGCAGAGAAAGGGCACAAATCCTATTTTCTTTATTCCTGTTGTTCACAGTCTGCATCTTCTTGTCTATGAGCTCACTAACAGCTGGCATGATGTCATCAAGTCTGATGACTCTTTACCTTCTGTGTGTGTGTGTGTGTGTGTGTGTGTGTGTGTGTGTGTGTGTGTGTGTGTGTGTGAATGCATGTACACCACGTGTGTCTGGTTGGTGTGCCCACTCATTGCGGTTAATGAGAGGGCTTTTGCTGGTGAGGCCAGCAAAAGTCAACCAATTAAGCTGACTTCCATGTGTAGCATAACATTCGCTGCCCCCTCACAGTTTCAAAAATGCACACACACACACACACACACACACACACACACACACACACACACACACACACACACACACACACACACACACACACACACACACACACACACTCTAACTTTTCACAGTCTATTTTCCCCTCTTTTTAATTACACCATCTCATACAGATTTATTTAATTTATGCATTTCATTTGACTATACATGCAGAAGAGTGGATACAGCTTAACTACAGTCTCAGAGTATAATTACATTTTCTCTATTGGATAGAAACAGAGATAGTGGAGAAACCACTGTGCTAATAGCACTGTAGAACTTCTCTCAGGGTTCTTTACCATCACATCCAAACTAAAATACATGTTGTGTGTGCCTCTGTCTGCTAGTCATTACGTGTCTTTACCGTTTGGCCTGCTGTCAGTGTCAGGTGAGACGCGTCCATGTCTGTTTACTCTGGCTACACAACTCAGTGTGCAATGAGTCTATGAGTCTGTGGAGCTCGATGATGGTGATGCTTAGAGGAGTTGTTGAGGATTTCACTAACACTGCTGTTTTTGCATACGACACACACAAGACTACTCACACTGTTAGCCAGTGTTAGTAGTACTAGGGCTGGGCCATATCATACCGTTCACGGTAATACCAGTATAATGTTGGGCAATGATAGGAAAATGAAACATGGCGATAGAATATGGGTAAAACACGCATGCGCAGTGCCTTTGTTTACATACGCACACGGTGGAAAAAGCATGGCGGCGACGCAGAATGAGAAGAGCGAAAGCGGATCATTGAATGAAACCATGAACCAGAACTGGTTTGTAAAAATGCTGCAGCTTCAGTGGTGTGGAACTGGTTTAGCTTCGTCCGTCAGATACACAACAAAGCACTATTTTTGGTAGAGCATGCTAGCGGGCCGTCGTTATTACCGTGTTGTTTGGAAAATACGGCGCACTTAAAATCAATCCTTTGATTTTTCTGAAAGTCGACAGAGCCCCTTATAATCCTGTGTTCCTTATGTATGAATTCTGGTTGTGTTTACTGACCTCGAAACGATTTTATGTGCACGGCGCTCGAAAATCTGTCAAATGTTTCAGTACGACTTTGCTGAGCTACGAAGCCGCACACCTCGATGGATTGTCGGAGCATTACGGCTATCGTAGGCGGAGCCTCACGGAGTGATACGTACTGTGCTTCAACATAATGTGTAATGTGTTAGTCCCCATAGGGAAATAGTTCCTCTGCATTTAACCCATTCACCCAGTGAAGCAGTGGGCAGCCACCAATGCAGCGCCCGGGGAGCAATATTACCGTATTGTGTGTGTATGACCTCTTTTTAAGTTTTGTGGATATTATACATGGTTACGCTGAGGATATGTCGGCCAGTTTCCACTGGAAATGCCTTTTGGTTAAACTGTCAGCGAGGAGTTTGCACTGTTAAATTTTTATATAACTTTAATGCACATAAAAAAACAGCTGCTTGTTTAAGTGTTTGATGGAGTTTTTTTTGGGGGAGAAGGGAGCCGGAGGTTGACAGACGGATTGGGGCTGCAGCTGCAGTGATGCAGACGCTGCACCGGTCCGTCGTGGTGAAGAGGGAGCTGAGTGTAAAAGCGAAGCTCTCAATTTACCGGTCGATCTACGTCCCTACCCTCACCTATGGCCACGAGCTGTGGGTAGTGACCGAAAGAACGAGATCGCGGTTACAAGCGGCAGAAATGAGCTTCCTCCGAAGGGTGGCTGGCCTCTCCCTTAGAGATAGGGTGAGAAGTTCGGCCATCCGGGAGGAGCTCAGAGTAGAGCCGCTGCTGCTCCACATCGAAAGGAGCCAGTTAAGGTAGTTCGGGCATCTGACAAGGATGCCCCCTGGGTGAGGTGTTCCGGGCATGTCCCACCGGAAGGAGCCCCCGGGGTGAACCCAGGACACGCTGGAGAGATTATATCTCGCCTTGGTGTTCCTGCGGATAAGATAGAGGAGGTGAGGGAGAGGGAGGTCTGGGCTGCTCTGCTTAGGCTGCTGCCCCCGCGACCCGGCCCCGGATAAAGTGGAAGAAGATGGATGGATGTTTTTTTTGCACTAATAAAGTTGTGGAGTTGTAAAGTATTTTGTCTTGTGTCAATTATATCGTCAGTTATATCGTTATCGCAAATTTTCAAATGTATATCGTGATAAATATTTTTGGCCACATGGCCCTGCTCTACTATAGAGCGGCACATTTGTTTGCAGCAGTCTGCATTTTTCTGTGTCTCACTGAGGCACTTAGAACCATTTTCTGAAATGCAGTCGGTGTGTGCCACCACAAGGCCTCGGTGCTTACATACATATTTTTCTGAGCACCTTGGACACACACATGCACACACACAAACACACACACAGAGTGGAAAATATATTAGATGGGAAGACGTGCATGTAGACAGTATAAAGGAGAAAAGGAAGTGGAGAGGGGAGCGATTGAAGAGAACAAAGGAGAAAGGTGAGCAACAGGGGAAGAGAAAGAGAGTGGACGGAAACAGATTAGTGACCTAAATCACAGCAGCGTCCCTCTCAGGTACATTAGTGTGTCTGCATGTGTGCGCATCTTTGTCCTCTTGAGTGCACGTAGGTGTGTCGGGTATGTGGGACAGCGAGCAGATATGTGTGTGCACATAATACAGTTCAAATTTGGTTTGTGTACTGCAGTCACCATATTGCAGCGTAAACAAAAGCTGTGTGTAGTGCGTGCATTTTGTGTGTGTGTGTTCGATCACTAAGCGTTACAATAAGAAGTGTGTGTGTAAGTGAAAACTATGTGCTGTTGTCACTGGCTGGTACCAAACTTACTCGCCGTTGAATCTAATTGTTAAAATTGTAATTGATGCCCAGTGCTGGTCAATTATTGGAGATAAATGACTTTCAGGACCACGCCTCCAAACACGCCTCCAAACACGCCCCTTCCTGTTCTTCTCTATATATGACCCCCTGGTTCTCCCCCAGTGCGAACACCTTTCGAGCTCTTTAATACAGTTTATCTTACAAGAGTAACATCATCTTACTCCTCCTTCCCTTTGCTTGCAATCGCGCTCTTGTCCGTCACCACATCAGACGAAGAACTGCACAGCTCTGCTTCATCGGTTTCCCTCCAGGCAATCCAAGAAACCCAAACACTCTGAACGTCACGGCGGCGCCGGTCATCATGGGAAACTTTCTAGCAGTCGTCTCACCAGCCGACAACCCGGTCTGCCACGTCGATCCATCCAGTCATCTTCTCTCTGCTTAATCCAGTTATGCAGTAACTCCGGCCGCTCGCCACCTCCGCGAAATTCAGCAACATCACAGCTCCACTCACAGGGCTCTGAAACAGGCCCGCAGGCCCGGCGAGTTAGCCGCAAAGCCAGTGCTGGACTCAGAAGCCACGCTGCTCCCACACAGCTATAATACCTTTTAGTACTATTGTTTTTTTAGCTTGTAATTCATGATGTAATTCACAAATTGCTCCTGCTGTGTCGTCCGACTAAAGCTTGCTTTGCCGTCTCGTAATCGTGGACCAAATGAATTCGTATTAGGCCCCTGCAATAAAACAACACTGATAACTGTCTCAGAATGACTTTTCTTCAAGAGCATGTGACAATATAAAGTCCAGAGATGGAACATGAATGGAACTCGCTCCATTCATGTTTTGGCTGACAGTACAAAAGCACAATGCCAGTAGCAGCATGCCGAACCACACGTGTGGCTGCGATAGAGTTACAGCTACGTCACGTTAACCTCACCTGACACCCCAACAGACTTTTGTGAAAAGAAGTGTCAGAGGAATTCAGCAGTGTGGAGATAATACACCACAAAAGCTTTTTTCTGAAGTCCCATCCATGCAGAGCGTGCAGTGCAGCACTTTCTCCTGTGCAGCAGGACGTGAGGACAGAGACATGACAACAGCCTGCTTTACTGCAGGAACACATCAACATGCTGATTCCTTGCCAACAATATGAAATGGGTTGACTCTACAAAAGGAAATGATGCAATCTGATTCTTAGAGATTTTATTTTCTATTAAGCTTCCTGCTCCTTCTGACTGCATCACTCATTCAGAACTGACCAAAGACATTTGTTGCTGTTCAGAATTCAATTTTCAGGTCAGTGGAATACACACGTTAATATATAACCATCGAATATGTCAAGTATCAGTTATCCCATTGATTCATAATAAGAAATACTTTTGTCATACTAGTGGTAAATGGTCTGTATTTGTATAGCGCTTTACTTGGTCATCCACAGTCATCCACAAACACACACTGGTGATGGCAGCTACATGTAGCCACAGCCACCCTGGGGCGCACTGACAGAGGCGAGGCTGCCGGACACTGGCGCCACCGGGCCCTCTGACCACCAACAGTAGGCAACGGGTGAAGCGTCTTGCCCAAGGACACAACGACCGAGACTGTCGGAGCCGGGGCTCGAACCGGCAACTTTCCGATTACAAGACGAACGCCCAACTCTTGAGCCACGATCGCCCAGTGCCCAGTTACTAATGGACAATAATAAATATTCAAAGGAGAAAAAAACACGTCTTTCAAAAGAAACTGCTCACTGGTTTCTATCTGAGAAAGTTCAACCCCCCGAGCCTTTGATTGTATGTATGTTACATATTAAATTTAGCTTTTCAAAGAAAACGTTTTCTTAAATGCAAAACTTTATAACCGTGCTCCAGCTTTGGTGTATCATATTCAAGCACATTTGTGTGTTTCTGTGTGTTACTGTGTGAGTTTGCGTGTCAGGCTTTAAAGGCGCAGTGAAGGCTGCAGTGAAGAGAAGCAGCACATCAGCGTTCTGAGGTTTGCTTTGATTCAAAGTTTCTGTGCTGCTCGAAACAGACGTCACGATGATGTAGATGTTCATTAATATTAATAATAATTCTCTGTCCAACACAGCAACACTCAGGTCCATTTTTCAATATTAATGCAATTTAATTAATACAGAATTTTATATGATTTCACTTTCAATTTGAGAAATGTTACAAAAGTCTTCAAACAAAGTCAAATATAAAACAAAGTATGGTCTATTACACCGCATGCCCTGACTTTAAATTCAAACTTGTGTTTTGAAATTCTCACTTTTTCTTTTGTACTTTAGACTCAACCCCGTCCGTATCGTCACGCGGTGTCATTTAGACGCGGTCAGATTGAGCTCACCTCTGGAAGCTTCCGTCGGTGTAAAACAAACGCGTGTTGCTGGTGTTTCTGTTTAAGTCTGCGTGGGCTTCATGTTGTCAGACTTTTTGTTCACACGCGTCTCATAAATACGTTTGTGTTACAGGTCAGATTTTTAGTCGCGCACGTGGGTGAAACGTTTCCATGGTGACAGTGGGGCGTTGCGCAGCCGTGCGTTACACGAAGCGTCGGAGCCCTGTATGTGTGTACATTACATTTATGATCGACATCCTCTGACAACAACACGTTTGGAGTAAAAAGGAAGCTTGAAGCAGAAATCAGGCATCCAGCCCCGATTCATATTCATTCAGTGAAGCTTAGAAACTTAGTGTTTGGAGAATAAGAAATAACAGGAAGCAGGAAACCAGTCCGCTGCAAACAGTATCTCGTTCTATATTCACCTCCTCTGTACTCTCCTCCCTCGCATACACAGACTGTTCGCTAGACAGTGGTAACACAGGTAAACAACACTGCTGTTAAAAATATACCGCTCTGTACACGTGCATCTGAAACGCTGTGTTACTCTTTAATGAGCAATCAGAGTTTGGCTCATAAGTGTGTGTCAGCACGAGTAGCTGACAGATGATGTGATGAAACATCAGAAGGAGAGACAGAGACAGGTTACTGCACAAAGAAATACAAGGAAGCACAAGAGCAGAGGAAGCTGTGACACGTCCTGCTGACTGCAGCCGAGTCCACTAAAGTAGTCCTGTGCAGGAACACGAACCAAAGACAGCAAATGCTATCCAGTATGCAGAATTTGACATCACCAGCCTGAAGTCTGAGTCAGCTTGTGTCAGATGATAGCGCTGTGTGAATTCTTCTGCGTCCATCCATGTTCCCCTAAACCTTTTAACCAGTGCTGTTTCATTTAAATGCCAGATCAAAACGAACTAACAGTAAAAACACTGAAAGAAAAGGGAAAGAAAAACACGTTTGTTTACTTTTGGCTTATTACTGCGACTCTTCTGTTGCAAACGAGCATCTGTCTGCTTTCTATCAGTGAGATTGTAGCAGGCAGCACGACATCACTCGTATCCTGCTTGTCTTTACCAGACCATAGCGCACTGGCAATATTACTGATCACTGCTAAAATAAGCTTTGATCTGGCTACAAGCTGAGTGCTCACGTTTACTCCTTGTGAGACCGTGCACAGCCTCAGTTTATTCGGTGGGGCTGTCTCGGCCATTCAAGGCTTAAATCTAAAGGCGGCCATGCTCTCCCCCTCTGGGAGTCCTCTCGTCTCCGTTGGCCAGCCTGTGAACATGTCGTTTGCACTGTGACTTCATTCACTTCCTGAAACATTTTTATTAGCATGCACTTATGTGATGTCCCGCTCTCCCAGTGCTCTTCTCATCATCGCTCCGTACTTTCTAATTATCTTCTAATTGCTTATGTATCCATTTTTAATTGGATCCAATCAAATACAATGTCTTCCTCTTCCTGTTTCTTAAGCATTATTCTGTTTCATTTAGATGTAAACTGCTGCCTTAGCAAGTGCTGTCTAAATAAAGTTGCATTTTGCTCACGTGTGAACAAGTGCTAAATGTTTTTGTTTTGATGTTGCCATGCTTCACGTGTGATCGCTCACAGCACTTCAGAGGTGCCGTCCTAAGCATCGCATTAAGAACCAACAGCATAGCGGTCAGGGGTGATGATGTTTTGGTTCGTCAGTAGTCCGTGTCCAGTCAGCTTATGTTTTGGGAGTGGCTGCACGATGTCAGTGTGGGTTGTCAGGTCTCATCTGTACACACTGCTGTGCTGCAGACGTGTCTGATTAATTCCTTCATTTCTGGACCTCTAAAATCACAGTTCAGTTTTCTGATATTTTCATCTCAAGGCTCAAGAGCCTCAGCAAATTAGAAACAACAGCAGTGACACGGGAACCTCGTGCAAACGTATCTGACAGCTTTATAGCTGTGCTTCAGCAAGGATTATGTCAGTTGTCCATCTCTGCCAGCTCTGGAAGCCAAATTGCTTGTAAGTAGAAGAATCCTGAAGCAGTGCCAAGATCATTTGAACCAGTTGCCATGTTTTTACCTGTTCGTCTAGCTACTGCAGTTCTGTCCAGTTTAGAAGGGGCATTTATTATAATGAAAATGAAAATTTAGAAGGCCATCTTTATTTGAAATGTCAGGTGTGGGGAGTCAGATAGAATCGGTGGGGCTGGAGGCTTACACAGCTGAGATCACGATGAAAAAGAAAGACGTTTTTTCTCTGTGTGTCAGTCGTCACTGTTTCTCCCCATCAGTCTGAACAAGCACATCTGTGCAGCTGCTAGCCTCACTGAGCACAGTTCCCAGGAAACGGAGGAGAAATGATGGAAGGACAGTCAAGCAGAGACAAGAGAGAAAAAGCATGAGAACGGGAGAATCGGAGAGAGCAGTCCAACCACCAGATCGGGATCAGATTTTAATCCCTCAATTAGGCCGAGTGAATAGAGCGATGTTCCTTGATGCCCTCCGCTCACCCTCTGCGTCCAGCTCGGTCTAGCTTTTCTTCTCTCTCCTTCATTAGTTCTGTAGCATGGACCCAGGAAGCCTCGTATTTTCCTTTAATTTGTCACATGCTGTGAAAGAGTATTTTCCTTCTTAATGGGTGACATTACAGTGCAAGCAATGACAGAGGAAGACATGCGGCTAGCGAGAAGTGAGCATTAACAAAAGATTTTGTCAGTGTTGTCTATCCATAAAACAGACATCTGTATTGAGAGCTACATATCCTCAACAGAGGAAGAAGACAGTGTACCACAAAGACAAAGATTTGTGCCTGAGTTTGATGTGACATATCTCCAACACACAGCAAGAGAAAGGAGCACACCTTATCTGTCTAACCAGCTATCCATCTTCTTCCTTTTATCCAGTTCAAGCTTGCAAAGGGCAGGAGCCTATCTCAGCTGTCAGAGGGCCATCACAGAGAGACACACAGTCACTCATATACCAGGCCAATTTAGAACCAGTTAACCTAACACAGGTACTCTGGTTTCCTCCCAAAGACACAGACGTGGAGAACATGCAGACACTCCTTTCTTGTTTATATTCCACAAAGCATATTTTTCTCAACTTCTTATCATCCTCCAGTTTGCTGGGGAATCACTTTTTAAATATAGGTTTAACAAATCAAGTCTCCTACAAGCTAACCTTATCACTAACAGTAAAGGGTGACCTGGAACCTGGCTGTGTGGTCATTTTCACAGGAGGGAAAAGATGGAGCAGTGGGTGGTGCACAGTGCTTCGTGTACACAAAACTGCACAAACACTGCAGCAGTAGATTTCTATGTGAATTGACAGCAAGGTCAGCATTGCCATTTTTAATTGCTGACCCACTTGACTGAGTTAAGCATGTTCTTGTTGTCCGACACATACAGAGATGACCATGGAGGTAAGGAGGAGTGATTTATAATAGAGTGACAGTGGCATCACTCAGCACCACCAGAAAAAATGTACTTTTTTAAATCTTTTGACTTTTTTTAATGCACCATTAGGCACGGTGGGGTAAACGCTGCCTGCATGTCTGCAGGGTGCATCGGGTCATGTTCATTCGGTCTTGACACAAAGTGAATCGGAAAGAAACCAATGAAAACAGGAGAGACGTTGTGCAATGCCTCTATGTTCAACAATAGATCCACATCCTCTGTGTGAACGTGCAGCAACAAGCTGGTGTTTAGCTTTTGTTCAACAAATCTCTTACCCTTGAACTGTAAGGCGTGGTTTAGACCTCTGTGGGGAATCCTTTTAGAGCAGAGGTGTCAAACTTACGGCCCGCGGGCCAAATGTGGCCGACAATATAACTATGTCAGTTATTAATGGCCCGTCACGATGTGATGCCCTGCTGAGAATCCATGGGACTTTATTTTGACCATGCAGCCAATCGCATGCAAAAACAGAGTGAGATCATGCTATTGTGAAAAAAGGAAGACATCTAGTGTAGTGGTACAGGCCGGTTCACAGAGAGACGGATTTAAATGCAGGCGTGTCAGGAAAAAGTGAAGAAATGAGTGAAAATATGAAATGAGCAACATCTGGCTGCATGTCAGTGATACTGGAGACCGAGTGCAGGATTTCTAGAATCAGGAGCTGGCCAAAGCACCCGTTTTTATTTTCAGCCTTTTTCCACTGTGGAGGACAAAAGGTTTCAGACCTGCCCAGCACGAGTGTGCTCTCGCTAGTAGTGGTACGTTCATAAAAGTAAGACTTTACACTGAATAAAAAATGCTTCCTTGTAAAATACTAAATGTACAGTTCAGTGTTGCCTACGACATAAAATAAACTATATGCAAAGTGTCTTTGAATGGCAGAGATGCAGCACAAAGCCTTGGGTCGGTGTCTAAATGAGTCTCACCTGGCACCGTGCACAAACAAGCACTAGCATGGATTTTGGACTTTTAACAGCATTTTCACAGGTTTTTCAGCTCCCTCATGGCCGTTCACTCTAGTAATGGTAATTAGTAATAATGCAATAATTGATTAAATGACAGAAACGTTTCTGTTTTTCACTTCCTGCTCTAGAAATGTCTGTTTTTGTGGCTACAGTTTAAAAAACAGAAAATCAAAACAAATGTGGGCAATGAGCTACCAGAGGTTTGTCTGTCATTTTACACAATTATTCCTTCCAGAGAGTCGTGCTGACAGACTCACTGCTGGTAAATGCTGAACCTTATCCTGAAGATCTTTAAACCTGAATGGGAGGCAGAGCCTTCAGCTTCCAGGTCCACTCGCCATGTGTTTACACACCGCTCTGCATTTAATCGTTAGTTATTATCAATATCTGGCCACAGTGTGTCTTTGCTCTGTCTCCTCCCCTCACCCCAACAGGTCGTGGACAATAGCCATCCCTGGTTGTGCTGGGGGCTTCTTCCTGTTAAAAGGGAGCTTTTCCTTCCCACCGTCACCAAAGCGCTTGCTCAGTTGTTGGGCTTCTCTCTCGTTTCTCTGCATTATTGTAGGGACTTCACCTTCCAAAGCACCTTGAGGCAACTGTTGTAGTAATTTGGCACCATATAAATACAACTGAATTAGATTGATAGTGTATAGTGCACACACACATAAAAATATATTTGGGTCTGTGTGTGTTTGGAGGAGGTGAAGAGAAACGGTGAATCAGAGGTGAGCACAGTGAATATTCACCAGTATAATCAGCACAAACTGGCACGTGTCACAGTGAAAGCGTTTCGCTCCAGTCAGGATGATTATGAATTAGTGAAATGCAGACGATTATTGCAACTGGTGATCCGCATTTTACCATCTGTTCTACGTTGTTTCACACACAGACACACACAAAGTGGTAGTACTGTATGTGTTATATGCATGTGAGCAAACACACACAGGCAGGATGCTCCGATACAAGCACGGGCCAGACAGCTGTACACGCACACTGAGAGATTAACGCTGTCATTGACAGATGATTTCATTTGGTCAGTGAACAGAGCAGCGACACAGCAGCTGAGCAGAACATTAATCCAGCACAAACTCATTACATTTGCAGAGTTTCAAATGTTCTAATCCACAACACCTCTGTGTATCATATACTGTGCATTCATTTACTAGGAGAACATTTTTTGGAATATGTGCTTTTGACTGATGGTTAATAAAGCATATTTAAAGTGGTGATCAGGCTGTGACTTCTTCACATCATTATTTATCATTCAGTTAATGACTCTTTGCAGATACTTGTGAGTGCACTTGTTCCCTGCTCGAGTCCAAATGTCAGATTGGCTAGTAACGTTGTTGACACCTAAAATGATAAATGCTGCATTGGCATGTTGACAAAAGTCCAAACAGTAGGAATCAGAATCTGCTTCCTTAGGGGTGGTAACTGGAGCAGACACACACACTGCAGGGCACACAGCTCAGTTTTAGGGCTTTCAAAGCCCTAATATATTTAAAGAAATATTTAAAGCTTCAACATGTGTGGGGACGCAGATGTAAGACAGCTGGTATCCAAACATTTGTTGTTAACTTGCATGTCTCAGTTTCAAGAGTGAAGTAGTTGTAAATTTGAGACATCTTGCTTTTGAATATTTAAGGGACAGAAGCAGATTTAGAGCCGTCCCGAGGATAGTTGTTCCCAGTGTTGTTTGTTAGGATTAGAGGAGAACTGATACAGTCTCACAGTAACCTGTAATAATTATTATTATACAAGTAGTTTTGTGTGACTTCAGTTTGGGGAAGTGTTTGGATAACAGAGTAATACACTTCAAAGCAGGTTCATCCGTACTGTGCTGGACGGTGGACAGTTGTCTCTCTGAAACACAGCAAGGACTCTTCAGCAGATCACTGCTCAGGGAAGCTGCTTCACTTAAAGACTGGCCCTGTTTGCTTCTGTGCTAGTGACATCAGCAGGTACTTACACGGTAGCCTTTGTATTTCATTCTCTGCTGCTTTTGGTATGACAGACGAGGCAGACTAAGACCAAAGAGGATACTCCGTCTTCTTGTAAGGCAGCAAATGACACACAAGAGAAACTCCTCTCAGCGGGTCACTGTCAGCCGTAAGTGAAAAGCAGAACAGCCACTCAAGACAAACAGGAAGTGTGTGACTCTTCATAAGTGTGTGTTTAGTTTTTGTCTGTGTAAGCTGGTATTTCTCCGTGGGGACGTTTTCATTTGACAGTATGACAGGCGCCTCTGCTTTTCTGCACCAGGTTACACACACGTGCACAAAAGCACACACGCTTCACTTGTCTGTGTGCAACAAGAAGCAAACATCTCCTGGCCCTGGGTGCAGCTGGCTGCTCCTAACAGCTACATCAGAGATATAGTCAGGGCTGCACATCAGTGGTCCGCAGGTGCGCATGCGCAAACGCGTGTTGCAGCTTCATGTCTGGTGCGCGTCTTTTATTTTGACAGCGCATGCGCGCCTGCGGACCACTGATGTGCAGCCCTGACTATAGGCTTGATCTAAAACTGTGACGTGAACGCAGCACGCAGGCTGTAACAGCTGGGTGCTAAAGTGTGAGAATGGGATAAACCAGCACACGAGTCTTGACTTACATGATATCATACGATGTGAAGTGAAGAACAGTATAAGCTACTCAGAGATGTTACATTACTGAGTCGTCACTGCGTCGCAGCAGCACACAGCAGTCACTCGACACTCTACGTGTTGCTGTCATTGCTTTTTTCTGCTATCACATAGAAATCATCCAACACACATGTTGATTTGCCTGATACACAACACCATGTCAGCTTGAGGCACTGGGACGAGAGGGGATTTTCTGTCCTGTAAGGTCAGCAAATGACACACACACACACACACACACACACACACACACACACACACACACACACACACACACACACACACACACACACACAGTGAGAGAGGGAAACTTGCCTTGGAGGTCCCTGTCAGCTGTCAAGGTAAAAGCAAAGCAGGCACTCAAGACAAAAGCGAAGCGTTGGCCTCTGTGTTCACGCAGTGTGGGTGACCTGGTTTGTCTGGTTTACCTTCAGTGCTCTATATCCACTAATGCCACTGGCCAGTGTAGACTGTACACTGGCTTTGTGTCCTTCAATATGATGTGACAAGAGCTCAAAGTTAGTATAGAGGAAAAATCATTTCAGTCACATCTTTGGGTGCAAAGTGCGCTTGTTCGATTTGATCGCTGTAGTGGAGACATGCAGCACAGGCCACAGGTCACTGCCTTGTGCTTACCCACTGAGTGAAGCTGGCGCCTGCGTTCGTTCATGTTTCAGGTTATCTGCGGTTCATTTTCAGTGCACCTTTAAAGCATTGTTCGATTTGAACCCACTGGTTTCATTTGTTGGTCAGAGGAAAACACAAAACTTCTTCTCATTCTGGATGCCTGCACAGTGCAGAAGGACAAATTCTTCAGCACCACAGGGGCTTGGATCCACTCCCTGGCTGCAGTGCTTCTCTTCGGTCGAGCACTCAAATTACGTTTTGGCCAAAGACATTTATGGCTTAAAGGCCAACTTATTTTTGGATATTTTTTGGATTCAATGGTCGACTGTTTTCAGCCGTAATGTAGAGCAAGTTACTCTTTCAACATCAACATGACTCTTCTACTTCTACCCAGTGACTGCATCAGTCTCAGCTGACTGCAGGTTTCCCCAACCTGATAAACAGTACATTTGCACAATGACTGACACTAGCCAACTGGATGAACAATGGGCTATGAGGTCAGTGTGTTGCTCATTAATATGCAAATATGCAAATGACCATGCATACTAATGAGGTCGGGGAAACCTGCAGTCAGCTGAGAAGTCACTTGGATGATGATGAAACGCTACGTCCAGATGAACAGGATCCAGCTTTTGGGATTTACTTACCTGGATGACTGAGCATGTGTACCTATGTACTAGGATGTCAGAGAGTAGCTGAGCCCCTGTGTGACTGTGCTGGGTCGCTGTGCGACTGCATCCATGAGGGGTGCACGTTAATATAACTTGGCATGCTTTGGATTTTGAGGTGATTATCTTTGATAATCGCTGACATGAAGCTATTGTGCAGCTGAGCTGAAAGTTAAGAGACAGCACAGTTGAAAAGAATTATGCATTTTTTGTTGTCAACCATATGAGAGCAACTGGTTTCAGCCTGTGGATGGAGCCTTCCTTTGTGAAGTTTTTCCTTTTTTGTTTGGTTTTCAGGAGAGTTTTGATCCACCTGAGCCTCATTGCCATGGTGACGAAGAAAACAATTACAAATCGTTAATTTAAAAAGGCAGTTATTAACTAAACTACTCCAGAAACAACAAGAACATAGTATTGTGACGTAAATCTCACCAGTTTACATTTCCCAGTCTGCCTCGGAGAGACTGGTAAGTGTTTGGTTGTGCGGTTGCTCCGTGTGTCTGTGGAAAGAGACGGCAACATATTGCTCTTTGTTTCGTGGTACCCTATGGATAGGCCTAATTTATACCCCACACACACATCATTCCTCCAAAGGCCACATGAGCAAAACCTCTGCTGCCAGGGGACGGACGTCATACGTGTGCGTGCGTCCGTACTGTGCGTATTTGTGTCGGCTGATTATACACTGGAGTATTTGATGGAAATATTATGACTAGTCTAAATTTCCTTTCCTTTCTAACATGAAAGTGCTACACAAAGCAGCGCTGCTTCTATATGTCACAGAACACACAGCAGCTTATGTTCGGTCACTGTAGCACAAATCAGTTTGTTGACACCAAACCTAATGTTTGTTCAGCCTAGTGTTTGTGGGTTTCTGCTGTTTTTCTGTTGTTGTTTGTTTGTTTTGTTACATTGTAGCTGAGGTCTTTCTGCCTTGCCCAGCACAGAGTGGATTTGCACCAGCTCATCGTCATCTATAACCAAAGGCTGACACCATCTCACAAACTTGCACAACAGAGAGACAGAGACACAGGGAGGCAGATCGACCTGCACTCGTTTTACTGACTGACCAAAGTTGCTGTAAGAAAAGAAGAATTCAAATTTGTCTCGTTTTGTCTGAACCTCACATCTCAGTGGCTGTGGGAAAGGTGCACAAAGGTTTTATTTAAATAGTGAGTCTGTGTATAGATAGATATGCTTATGTGATGTTTAGGCATAGCTCTTTATCTAGTTAACATGTGTGTGATGTCCTTGCTTAACCCAACTGTAATGATTCCACTTCCTGTATTTCACACTGTGAGTGGTCGTACTGTGGGAAGTGCCTTCAGATTTTCTGCTCAGGTTAGTGTTGGCTCTATATTAAGTATAACAGTATAGAGAACTATCTGATTTTTGTGAAGTAGCTCCAGGCCACATGTTCTGTGGAGTACTGCAGCCGTCCAATCAGCCTTTCAGACACAGCTCATTTCTCATCACTGTGTAAAACACTGCTAGCTCTTACATGAAACACAGCACTGTATGGTCTTATAATCAAAATAACTTTTATGCAGTATAGCATATAAAGTAATAAATGCATTTGGAGCCCACATATTGAAGTTTGGTTAAAGCAGTGGACACTGATTAGCTGGAGTTACTATATTGCACTTGATGCTTGCAGCATGATGGCATTAACTGTTTAATGGACGTAAGTAGTTCATGCCTTTTTATGCGCATTCCCTTTTTTTCACTGCTTCTTTGAACCGTAGGACAGAAGGACATCGACTTTAAACAGTTTATAATCAGGTATAGTTGCTTTGTGCTGCACCCATGCTCTGTTTGACCCTTGTTTGCCTTTTGCCTCAGGCTAATAATAGGGGATTATCGGGTCTTTGGGGTCTCGCTCCAATACTGTAGCCTTTACCTAACAATAGAATTTGTCTTTAGATGATAATCAAATTGGTACGCAGCTAGTTTTCACACGCTCACTTGCAGCCTGCAGATGTGCTGTCCACTGCCTTCAGAGTTTTAACCTTTTAAAATACGATGACAAATAAACAAAAATTATAAAATAAATAAATAAATTGAAATTGAATTTAACAACAAAATGAATTTACATTTATTTCGAATGATAGACAGAAAACAAAAGTCTAAAACTAAAGTTAGGTCCATAACAACAACGACGTCCTCAAAATGGTGAGCCCTGCACTTTTATTTTGAAAATTCATTTAATGGGTCATTGTCATGCCTGACGACTGTCCCACGTTCCGTGTTCTGGCTGTGTTCGTCTCTGTTATCTTCCAACGGTACATGTCGTGGCCCGCTGGACCCTCAGTGTGGTGAGGTCATCCTGCAGCTTTAGCAGAAGTACGTATAATGTTTCCAGCTCCATGCGTGGCTGTAGAAACAGTGTTCTTTGGGTCATACTCAGCTCTGCTTCCAAACACAGCAGATTGAGTTGATGCTGAAAAGCTGAGCATTCAACCTATCAAGATTTCAACGTATCACAGGCCAGGGTGAAACATTGTGATATGATGCTGTTAGTGGAGACTGTGGCCTTTGGTGAATTATATACAGTTCTTATCCAATGAATAAAAGACTTTCCAAAACCATGAACCATGAAAAGGAAGACCAAAAGGCCTTTTCTGCATCTCGTCTGTTGCTTTAGCGTTGCGCCGCGGTGCCAGGCTAATGAGGTTGAATAACCTTCTAAATGTATTAGTAGAACGTCTGCCTTTGACGAACCCTGTTTGGTCGTTATGACTTATTCAGGGACTGTTTCTAACGAAGATGCAAGTGACTTAGGGATAACTTTAATGTGGGTATTGACAGAGGTCGGTAGGTAGAGTAGGGTCTTTATCTGGTTTTAGTCAAAGTGTTATTGCAGCTGTGTTAATATGGGAAGGAAGCAGGCTGTTATGTTTTATTACTGCGACTGTTCTGACGAATCATAGAGTAAGAAATGGAGATCCATCAGAGCCCAGCGCCTTGTTTGGCATTCAGATTAAGGCACCATGTAGCTCATTGGTGGTTCAACACTACTCTGTGTCTTCTTTAGATGGTGAATGATGAGTGAATGTCTTCTGAATTAGGCTTATTTTCAGTAGATGTAGACGGTATCATTCAGTTCCTGTTACCTTGAAGTTTGTTTGCACTGTTTTGTTTGTTGGCTGATTGTATTGGAAATTGTTATGTAGCAGATATTCTGTTTGTTGTTATGATAAAATATTATCAGCTGTAATTTTGTGTTTTGTAATTCTCTCGACGTTTGTTTTTTTGGGCTTGTCGTCGCTCTTAGTTGCTTCATTTTTTCTTTAATATTGCATTCCAGTTTTCTTCCTGTTTTTTCTTCTAAGGCTACTGCGATATGATTTTTCACCAAGCTTCTTGCTGATTGTCTCGTAGGCCCGTCCAGCCTCATGCATTTCTACAGTCTTGTCCCCGATGTCGGCTCTTAGGTCCTGCCCATGCAGCTTCAGGGGTTGGAATGGAAGTAACTGATGAGTTTAGGTTGACTATTTGTAATTGATCTGTGAGAGTGAGAATATTCGATGGGTTGTAACTGAATACTTATTTGACTCAATGACAGGTAGGGCTGCACGATTTTGCATAAAATGAGAATCACGATTTTTTGGCTTAGAATTGAGATCACGATTCTCTTTTCCAGTATAAATATTTATTGCACTTATTAACTGCACATCAACTTCGTAACAGTTGAGACTGAACATAAAAACAATAAATAAACATAAAAACAACAAATGTCTCACGTTTTGTTGTTGTCCTGCTTGAAATTCCGTCTCCACCGTTGCTGGACGCTGCGTGTATAGAGCAGGTAGTGCAACAATAGAAAAATAGTTGCGGGACGGCACTGTGTAGCGTTTGTCTAGGGTGTTGATCATTCTCCTAAATCCCTCGTTTTGCACAGTGTTGATGGGAGCCATATCTTTGGTCAGGTGATAAGTGATAGCCTTCGTAGTTTCTTTGTGCCTGCGGGAGGTCGACGGGTATAGGGAAGCGCTGTATGAGGTTCCCGTTATTGATGTTTGGGTGGTTGACCGGGACGGATTTTCTCCTGTCACTTTCTCCTCATCCCTGACGTGCTCTCCGTGGTTTTTTCCCTGCTAATTTTAGCATCACACGGCACAGCTTCTGTATCACGTGGTATAAGGCTCCGCCCTTGTCATTTGTTGAGCAGGAAGAGTGAGCGCTTGTTTTCATGCAGATTACGTCCCGGATCAAAATGCGGTACAATCGTCGTCTTTTTTCTCTCTCTTTTTTTTAAATCGTTGTCATTTGGAAATGAGATTGCACATCAGTATGAATCGTGATCGTGATTTTCTAACGATTAATCGTCCAGCCCTAATGACAGGTAAATCAATGTATGACAATCGTCTAAGGAGCTTGGAAAGAAAAGCATCTGGATTTCTTTAAGTTGCTGGAAGACGTTTCACCTCTCTCATCCAAGAAGCTTCTTCAGTTCTGAAGCTGCTCAGATGAGACTACGATGACCTGGATGACTGAGAACCTTCACGTACAGCCAAACAAATCTTTTTCCTCCCACTGTACGAACAGTTGCAGAAACTGTTGGTGAATACGTTAAAATAAATATTGTGTCTTACATAATATACCGAGTTCCTCCACAGGCAGATTTAGTCTCGGGTGAGACACAGTGTTACAGTTCTCGTGACACAGAAGAGCTTCCTTACCAGGCCAGGACTCAAGTCTGTCTGCACCTGCAGGCCAGTGGCCACTTTGAAAGGTGATGATGTGCACATCCTGGACAGGGAGGAAGGCTGGTGGGGATGGGGAGTCGAGGAGGGCATTTCTGTATCGAAGCTCAACCATCATGAGCTGAGCTCACAGCCCATTGTTAGTGTTGATCGTTGTGCAGCTGTGCTGTTTATAAGGTGGGAAATCTTAAGAAAGGTGAATTGCAGTCAGTGCCAAACAAGACTGCAGCTTTGTTTCTGCAAATAAGCAAACACTGAGTTTGTATTTCTCTTTAATGTGAGAGTGAGATTTAGAAATAAACACATTTGTGTCTGAATAGCCAGAAATGTTTTAATGAAGGGTGCTTTTGTCGTTTTACATACACGTTTGAATGGATTCCAAATGTGGACGAGTTCTCTGTTTGAATGAAACACACAGACAGACCTCCAAACACTAATGTGTACACACCCAAGCAGAAGTCACTAAATGCCAAAGTTACCAAACGGATGCACAGCTGGTTTTGAGACTGGTCTCGAGCAGGCGCAGCACCGGAGCCTTTGTTACGTGGTGCTGAGCCTGACCGTCCTGTTTAATCACCTCAGTGAAGCGACGCTGCACATGAGCTCCTTAATTGTTGCTGCTCACATATTCTTACAACAGAACTGATGAATTTTAAGATCACTTGTATTTGTTGTTTTACTGTGTAGTACAAAGACACACAGCTGTCAGTGTGTTTTATGTGTGTAACACAGCATCAGCGAGCGTCACCATACTTCATTGCTCAGCTGTTTCTTTTTCAAAGATGTTACTTTTGTTCATTCTCCACATTCATCATCCTTTTTTCTTTCATGTGGTCTTTCATAGGTTCTCCCATGCCCTCCCCCTCCTGCCCATCTGTCATTGACCAATCACATCCACAGTCAGCTAATCCCCACGACAACCCGCTGTTAGCCAACATACCTGAGCCTAACTCAGAGGAAGAGGAGGAGGAGGAAGAGGAGTATGCTGCTCGGTTGTACTTAGCCGTAACATATGGTAAAGAGACTTTAGACTTTTTTTAAAGACATGCACTCATTTTGGATTCAGCATGTGAGCTGCAGCTGGTTATTGGGATGACTGTGGAGCGACTCCCAGGGTAACAGGCTTGGTGGAAGTTAGTCGTGCTTTCTCCTTGTATGTTTTTATCATCAAGCCTCTGTACCTGAACATTAATCTGCTGTCACAGAGCGGCTGACGGATTGTATTAACACAAAAGACAGCATGTAGATTTGGGAGTGTGGCGAAAGGTCACTAATCTCTAAATGACAAGTGGTAAATATAACGATGACTGCTGTTTTCTTGTTTGACTGTGTCAAACACACACATTTAAAATGGGACTTTTATTTTGTTCTTCAGAATACGTTGTCACATCCTTTCTACTTCTTATACAAGCAGTGTGACTAAACAAACGTTAAATGTCCCAATAACACTACAGGACCCAAATACCTGTACATTAGACCAAAAATGTTTCTTTATTATTTGATTGCTACAACAATCAAATATCATTTAGCAGGTATTTGATTGTAATAGCTCTGGGCATGGCTTTTATCACTCTTATCTGATAAAGTCCCTGCCCCCAGTGTGTTTCTGTAGCTGATGTGATAGGATAGGCTCGGTTGGATGTTTTTAAACTGGAAACTGAGACACAGCACAGAAAAAAAAAGCTGCTTAGATCCAAAACTTTGGACTCTTGTCACAACTGTAGAGAAACAAAGGCTACTACACCTCACTGATGACAGCTTCTTTCTGTTTAAAATTTGATTGAAACGTATTTCTCGATAAAATCCATTTGATGACGGAGCTTCTCCTGGTGTCTCTCCACATGTTTGTGCTAGTATTAGCATGAAGCTAATAGTCTGGCTGCAGCTGATCCAAGATATGTTTGCCTGTGGATAGTGACGAGCACCAGATGCTGAGTTGTTTTGACTGGGCAATGGCCCCTTATTGAGTTGGTCATAGTTGGGAGTTTGATAGGAAACAGACTGTGATAGTCTGAAGATAGTTCTTATCTTCAGACTATCACAGTTACTCAGACTACACCAGGAGGGGCCGCGAAAGGGGGGAAATCAAGAGGAAAAATACCTGGAAGGAAAGAAGGTGAGAAAGAGACATGAGTGTGAGAGAAACAGAGAACTAGTCATCTCCTTATATATGCATCATCTAAACATGATCAGAAACAGCACGACGTAGGCTCGTGTAATGACTGCAGGTCTGTGTGCTCCTCCTTTACCAGTGTAGATGAGGTCCAAGCTAATTAATCAATACTCAGTAAAACGTCTTAAGATATTACTATCTCCACTTCTGCTTTTAACAAAGTATGTGCTTATTTCTTTATTTGGTCTTTAGCTGATATTTTCTTGCACACACAGACACAGATATGCACTAATGTGGAAGCCAGCCTTTTATTTCTTTAACCTTCCCTTGCAACAGAAAGAAGCTCGAGAAAGCATTGAAAAATATTTGTGTTGGATGTCAGTCGAATACTGAAGCATCATAAAGAGTGGGAAATAACACCTGTTCAGTTTAGAAAGTCTGCCTCAGCGAAAAATTCAAAAAGTTGAAAGCTACGTCGGGCCCATAAATATCATACATTTACATTTTTAAAGACAAGCTTTGTTTTACTCATTTTACATTACATATCAGCCCCCACCCGTCTCTATATTTGGTTAGGAAAATGGGAAAGAGGTGCAGTGCTTTAACATGTAAAACCCTACATGCAAACACACTAGAACAGGCAAAAGCATCGTTTGGACAATTTTATTGAGCTTTCAGGGAACTGTTGTTATGAACTTACATAAATAAAACTGAATTGAACTGAATTTTCCAGGCTTTTTGAAGGGCATCCCAAAGTTTTCCAGCTTTTGTTTTCATTGCCTGTGGATCCCAACTTAATCCTTCAATAAGGTTGGGGCCTGGGCTCGTAGGAGGCCAGTCTAACTGATAATGTTGCAGTGAGTGATTTTCTATCAGCTATCCATGTCAGTGTATTTGTGATCGTTTTCATGCTGAACAGTGAACCTGCAATATGACACTTTCCATGTTTCCGTGCTGCATGGTGGCTCCAAATCTGATGGCATTCATTGTTTTGCCAAACTCCCCAACACCACTGGCTGAGACGTAGCCTGAAACAATGACAGCTTCCACTGTATTTTATAGATGCCTGTAGACTCTCTGCTGACCTCCTCCATACATGTTGACAACAACTTCAGATTTAGATTCATCACTCCAGAAGCCCTGAATGATTGAACCAACTGTACCTGTAACATGTAAATGTTTTTAATTTCAAATTGTTTTAATTGCATTGATGAATCTTATGTACTTTACTGTTTCCTTTCCAACTAAGTTGATTGTGGAATGTCTGGGAAGGGGGAAATTTCATGACCTGACTTGTTGCAACGGGATCCCATTACAGCATAGAACAATCCATTCTTTCTGTAAAGGCAGACTTGCTGTGTGATTTTATGCACCTGCAGCAAGTGGATTGAAAGCACTGATTTCAAAGATTAGGCCCATACTTTTGTTTCTGTGGTGTAACAATGCAGCCAGACACTCGACTTCAAAGTCTTCACACAAAAAATAAATCGTTCCAAATAGAATTCTGTTACCAACACGTTCTCACTCCCAAAGCGTAACATTTTACACTAGGTGACAAATCGTTGATATATTACACTTCCGTGCACCCAACACGTCCTTAAATTACGAGATCGGAAACATGAGGAAACATGAGAACCGTTTGGAATGAATCTACACATGTGCGTTTGTTTTACTTCAATCGCGTTGTCTAACGGCGTTAAAATGCTGGTTAAGGTTAGGGTCAGGGCTGGAACGTGTTTTACCACGGGAGCCTCATTCTACTGGATTTCATCCATAACCCGGCGCTAGCATAAGAACGTGGAAGGTCACCTTTCACGTTCCTCAGGAACGCCGCGGGTATGTTACACCTCGGGAGTGAGAATAATAACTTAAAGTTTGATACTATCAAAAATCCCAATAACAACTGAAAACACTGACAATCATCCTTAGAAGAACAGAACATGTGGGACTAATGAAGGCTTATCTTATCTTATCTTTACAATGTGAAGAACAAAGAACACACTGTGTGTCCACTTCACCGGGCTCCATTTCAAATGTCATTTTTAAAAGGAGAGAAACCAGTTTAAAAATGAGTGCCATTTGTTTTAAGGCAACTTAGCAGCTCATCGTTCTTCCACACGCTGGTATTTTGGCATCAGAGGGCAACAGACAAGCGTTCTTCACCAGCCGGCCTAAATCTCCTCAGACAGGAAAAAGCAACATAGAAAATGGAAAGTTTGTCCGCAAATGATGGGATGACTCCAAATCTTATCGACAGCGTCTACACTGAAAGCAAAAGGGAGGTCAGACCAAGGCGGGGGAGGAACGTGAATAACACTTAGTGCTTTTTACTTGAGGACCAAATAGGCAATTCTCCTCAACACCAGAAACAATCAATGAGCCACTGAAAGAAAGAGATGGAGGAAGGAGAGGGCACGAAATACTTCTCAACACCAGACCTAATCGATGATGCCAGCGGAAAGAAGGGATGAAGAAAAGCAGGGACAACAGCAGAAAACTTTTTTGACATAAGAATGAATCAATTAGATTTAAACAGAGAAAAATAGACCGAGAGAAAATATTTGAGAAGAGACGAGACTGAATGATTGATCAGGCTAATGAACCTCAGACTAGTAGCTGGTGGCTGGGGTTTAAACCGCGCGCACACACACACACACACACACACACACACACACATACACGCACACACACATACACGCACACACACACACACACACACACACACACACACACACACACACACACACACAGAAAATCCTTGTCTGAGGCTGATGGCAGAATGGAGCCACTTAAGTAAATCAAACTGTTGTAGCAGGCTCCACACAAAGAGAGAAGAAGACAGAGAGAGGGAGACAAAGAGATAAAGTGGAGGAGAGTCATAAGATAGAGAGCTGAAAGAAAGAGTGTGTCACGCAAGTGCACTATCCAGACTATGAAATGATGTACTGCAACATTTTGTTTTGAGGATTTAACTCGGATTGTAATTCATGGCGTTTCTTTCCGATTCATCTTCACCCTTGTCTCTCCTTGCTCTGCTGTTTTCTGGCTTCTTACAGGACTTATTGGAAATGCTCTCTTATAAATAAAGGGCAGCTAGTGGAGTTAGTTAACCTGCGATCCTACTTGTCTGTAGGTGGGAATGTGGGTGTGAATGGTTGTCTGTGTTAGCCCTGCAACAGACTGGCGAACTGAACTGGATAAGTGAATAAAGATGGATGGAGAGAGTCAAGCTGAACACATGTACAACCCTAGTCATAAAAAAGTTGATGCTTTATAAAATGTAAATAAAGCGTTGCTTTGCAAATTTGTGGACCGAAACCAAGAAAATGAAATGAAGCTCAGCACCAGGTGAAAAAGGCTCTCATGCTGAAATGAGGTCTGCAAAGACGAGTGGTCACAGACACAGCTGTGCCAGAAGCTGGTTGATGGTTACCACGAGGTGCAAATTATTAAGGGACATGTAACCAGATGTTAAATGAGGTGTGTTCACGGCGCATCTGGCAGGCAGTCAAAGTCCTTCACTTATTCCACATGTTGTCATGTTAAAAGCTTTAATCCAAAATTGATTAAATTCAAAATTCATCTTACAAAATCTACAAATAGAAAATATAACATGTACATTCACAGCATCTGAGCTCAATGTCAAAATTGAGCTCAGGTCCATCCAGTTTCCACCGACCATCTCGTGTTATTTCAAGCGGCACTCACCTGTCTACATTAGATCCTACAGTTGACAGCACATGTCAGAGCACGAACCACATCATGAAGTCGGAGGAATGATCTGTAGACCTCTGAGACAGGTTTATGCTGAGGCACAGATCTGGGGAAGGGCAAAGACACATTTCTGCAGCATTAAAGGTTCATGTCTGTTTTTTATCTCAATCATTCCACCCCAGAAGAAGAACAACTCAAAGCAATGATCACAAGATGATGAGTGTTTGAGCATTCATGATCAAAATATAACAAAGGTTACTGCTAGTAACAAAGTAGCTAAAGCTACCATTTAAAACTGGTTCTTTGCAAAGTTGTCTGTTAAGTATAGAAACAATACTGAGAGTTTAGTGCTTTTCATTTTTTACCAGGGCTGGACTGAAAATGAAATGAACAATTCTTCAGACAGGCTGGAGATTTATTGTTCAGGGCTGTGTGTAAAAAATTATAGAAATGAAAGAGACGTTGAGAGAAAGTGGAGAAAGTGGAGGGTGCAGGAAAAAAGAAAACTCGACAGGCGTGGAGGAATTAAGGCAAAGTGAAAGGAGAACGAAGAGAGAAAGCATGGGTCGTGTTCCCTCAGCAGCACTCTGACACTGTTCTAACAGTTCTAGAAAGAACCCAAATATGTTGTTCTGTAGACTGTAGCTATCATTTTGTCAGACTTTTACTTGTATTGGCACTTGTGCAGAGATTTTAGGAATAATAAAGTTCGTAATATGACTTCTCTAGATCTCTTATTGCTTAATTTCCAGCTAAAACACTGTTTCTTCTTGTTGACTTGGCCTTTTGCCCTCTAATGAACCACAGCGCTGAATCCTGGAAATCAGAACTCTGTCTGTTTATGGTTTCCCATTTCTACCAATCAAAGTTACAGTTATGTGCAAAAAAAGTATATTAGTAATATCAGTACTGCTTGAACTTAAACACAGTTTGATTCCACAGTATTTTAAAGACTTCATTCATCAGCTGATTTTTAGTCTAATAAAGTGCTAACGTGAATCACACAGTACGTTTATAATAAGGAGATTTAAAGCTGCCTCCTATATCAATGGATGTTGTACTTTTTCAAACACACTGTAAAAAAACCTGTAATATAAAAGTATTTTACAGTTTTGTACTGTTCTTCTAGAATATCATTAAATTCACATAAACAGACTGATTTTACATTTCAAATGTAAATTAACGTAAAATCACTGTAAATGTAATAAAACATAATTTCCTTGTTTTTTAAATGTATCTGTCTGTACATGAGCATATTTAGATTGTTAAAATAATTCACAAATATCTGTCCGTTATTTGAAAGATTGAACTGTTAAATTCAAATGTAATGCTATGGAAAAGTATATAAAATGATTCATATAAACTTTTTTTACATAGAATAATTATTATTATTATTGCTATTTAAGGTGATCGTGGCTCAAGAGTCGGCAGTTCACCTTATAGTAAGAAGGTTGTCGGTTCGAGCCCCGGCTCGCACACTCGTTGTGTCCTTCCACCGACTGCTGATGGCCAGAGAGGAATTGTAAAGCGCTTTGAGGGTCTCATAAAGCACTATATGAATGCAATCCCTTATTATTTAAGTTAACTGTATATTTCTGTACCTTTAAGTATTATTATTCATATTGCCACATTCATTGACCATGTTTATAGGTAATTTCATTGTTTAATCACATTAAAATGTTCCTAATTTAATGTTTAACAGCACTTGAAAAAGGCAGAATCCCATGTAAAATTAGGGCAACAAACTGTATTGTCATTACTGAAAATAACCATGTTTTCGTGGGAAAGTTATTTTCTGGTATTATTTTGGCGCCCCAGCTGCTGGAATATTACTGCTTTTTAGGATTTTTTTTTTACAGTGCAGGGATGGCTGTTAGTGACAGAGCGGGTCATCTAGGTCGTCCACATGCCAAAGCCTACTGGGCCCCACGTTTTCTGTGATGTTTCCACCAGAGTGTATGCAAATGTTAAAAAGGTGTTCAGGCCCAGATGGATGTTGTGTTTGGGTGACTGAGACTGAGAATACTGGGCGAGTACAAAGGTGCTTTATAAAGATGAACCATTCTATCTGTCCTCAATACAATATTGTATAATGAAAATTTGCGTGTATAATAAATTAGCACTGTTAGGAGCTATAAATTAGAATTTCTTTTTTTACTTTTCTGCTCCCTTTTTTTGACTTCATCATCATCATCCACGTCATCACTCTGTTCCCACTCCCACCACCCTCTCTCGTCCTCTCGTCCACTCACGTCTTTGGTATCAACAGCTGCACCCTCTTTTGGATCCTCTCATCAGTCCTGCTCATTTCTTTCTCTTTATTTTTGCACCAGTGCACTGACCCCATCCACCCTCTCCTCCCTCTCTGTGTCTCTCACCCTCATTTTCTCCTGCCAAGTCAGCTCTCAGTACCCCCCCCCCCTCCCCCTCTTACCCTTTAACTCTTGCTCTCTGACCAGGTCATTAATAGGGGAGACTGTGCTCCTCTAAGCCACCGAGGTTGCCTTTGCAGGGTATTTCACTCGTTTGTCGACATCGTATCCTTCTGTGTCCTCACATTTATATATAGTATGTATGTATAGACGCATCACAGGCACGAGGATAAATCCAAACATGCATAGGTGTGCTGGTAATCATAGCTTTTCAAGAAACTCCTACCAGGTAAAGAGTTTCGAAAGCTCAGTTTCTGCGTTTATATGCAGACGAGGAAAACTGAGGTCGTGTGTTTCGGTGTCAAAGGTGTGCACTTCAGCTCTGATGTTGCTTTATGGTTAGGGTGATATTGCCCCCTGTTGCTTTGGCACGAATGTAACATTCAGCGCCCTCTCAGTTCAAATGTAAAATGTGCTTCACCGTGGACGTGACGGTGTTCATGACACGCTTCAACATGGGTGGTTCCTGGTTCATTCCTAAGCATTTTCTTCTAACATGAGGGTGACAGTACAGGTCTTCTTCCAGACCTCGGCAAACTGGTGACACAGCCAGGTAACTGATGATCCAGGAATCTGCAGTTGTTTAGAAATGACCTTCCCAGCTTGCGTAAATCTGTAATTCTCCTTCTTCAATCTTCACTGAGTTCCTTGGACTTCTGGGTATTGGTCGATCCAGTGAGTGTTTCCAAACAAATCTCTTTCATGCTGGGAAAGAGAAATCACCGATTGCTGTTAATTACGTAGGCCTTTGCCCTGATAAACTAAAAGATACTTTACATCCTTTAGCACCACTTATTCAAACATTTAAATAAGTGTGTGTATATACAGACTTCAGACTGTGCTTAACAATAACGACAGTCATAGCTCATTAGAATTCTATAAACACTGTTTTAACAGCAAAACCTTTTGCTCCAGCCTCTGGTCCCAGTCTGTGTTTTCTCGGCTACACTGTCCCGTTTTGTTTCGGGTACTGTGTGAGGAAGCAGACGTCTCCAGGACTGGAAACACTAAAAAAGCAAGTTTAGAGCCCGTGAAGTTTCTCCTTTCATACCAGCTGCTGGGTATGCAGTGAACGCAACCAGCTGGCACTTGCTGAGAACTTTGCAGTCTAGCCTTTCATCCAAATGTGGCCACTTCTTCATTTAATAAAACAACAATAGTGGACGAAACTGTAACACTACTGCTGTCTTTAATTCCAAATGAATTTATACAGAAATGAGTATTATTTGTAAATGACAAAGGTGCTGCGCTGAATATGGTCACTTCAGATATGTGCAAAATAAAAAGTGATTGACAGGAACAAATCGTCATTTAAGTAAAAATAAAACGATTTTTATCCAGCAGTTATAAGAAAAATACTCAAGTGCGTTTACATATGGATGGTTTGAAAGTTAAAAGAGTCCATGCAAACTGCACACAGAGAGGCCTGACGGTGGAATGGAACTCAGGACCTTCTTGCTGTGAGGCAACAGTGCTAACCACAGTGTCACTGTGCTGGTGTGATTATAACTAAATACCGAAGCCAAACACAAACCTCACGTTTTCTACTGTTCACTGGTTTCAACACATTTGAGTTATTATGCCCTTAAGTTTGGAAATACTCATCTTCACTATCACAACAGAAGGGTGATAAGGATAACACATACACATGGTTAAAGAGCTCATACAAATCTACTATTCTTAAAATCTATAATATTAACATGCACAGATTTCACACTGCACAAATTATGTACAGCACAATAAATAATCCTGAAAATATCCTGAAACCACACTTACATGCATGCAGTAGAAACACGCCAAAAACAGAGTTTATCAGTGCGTGCGCAGCCTCACCTATCACAATAGAGCTGCAGTGCAGTTGAGACAGAGCAACGTGCCAAAAGAAACAAAAGGAAAAATGAAATAAATCAGCATGTGATTTCATCAATTAATCAGCTGATCTTGTTCAGTTTCGAGTGGACCTTTGGTGTTTAGCTCATTTCCTGTCTATATTAAAATGCCATTAAGCTTTTTTCCCCATTCTTGTTCGTGACAATATGTCCAAATTAAAGCCTCTGTTCCTCTGGCTTCTGTGACTGTAACCTCTCATTTAGAATTTCCTAAGCTGGTCTTTCTGACAAAGCAAATGTTTCTGTGGGCTTTTGTTTGGTTTTGTGGGCGCTCAGGTTTAACTGCTGAGGCAGAAGCTGCCTTCAGTGAGCAAAGAGGGACACTCTCCGTCTGCATGCCCCACAAAAGCTAACCATGGTTAGGAAAAGAGGCCTACATCAGTTCTCTCTCCTTGCTGGGAGTCCAGAGGTGGAATGAGTTTTCACGCTTGAAGAAACACAAGTCTTAACTCTGGTGCCCTCTCTGCATTCTCTCTTTCTATCTGTCTTCCTGTCTGTGTTGTTCTCAGTCCACCTCAGCCAACTATTGTTGTGGCTTCTGAAACTTTTAATTGACTTCCTGTGTCACCTCCTGTTCTTTCTGTAACCTCCTTTTTATCTTCGTGTTCACTTTTATATAAACAATGACAGAATGCACCACCAAGCTTAGCTTGTTTGATTTAAAGGCCTCAGTTGTTCCAGAATGCTGGAGCAGGAGTTCAGGCAGAACTAGAAAGAGAGATCATATTTCTCCCATGTTCGCTTGTCTTCACTGGCTTCTAGTGAACTCCAGGACTGAATTTGATCCTCTCCTCACATACAACATCTGGAATAGTCTGGCCCCGTCATTCCTCACAGACATCACAGTACTATATCGTCCTAATAGACCACTTTGCTTTAAGTTGCAGCTAGTTTTATAAGTTGAAAGAGAGGCAGAGCTTCCCAGTTTGGATTTGGGAGCCTTCGTCTACCTCTAAGACTGAGTTGAAAACGTTTCTGTTAGATAAAAGCTTATAGTTGATCAGGTGGCCATGAACCATCCATTATGCTGCAGTCAGCTGAGGCTGCTCTTCACTGCAGTTCTTCACTCACCTGTTTTACTCTGTGTTTATACAACACTGTTGCATTTAATCATTATTCAGTGTTAAACGCTGTCCCTCTCTCTCGTGTGCCTTGTGTCTTTTCTCGTTCTCCTTACACCCGACCGCTCACGGCGCCTCACCGCGTTTTCGTCCCCACACACCCTGTCACTCTCTCAGGTCAGCTGACCTCCTGGAAGTACCTACCATAACCAGATAAATAGAGAAGATGCGTAGATGAATGAGTTACAGTGGTTATGATTTCCTCCAAATGAATCAGAAAGTAAGGCTCTGAAAAATGATGTTTTACTCTGATGACTGTTTTGTCAAATTGTGTTGCTGTTGGAATTGAAATTAATTTTCTAAAGCAGCAGCCTGACTGAGAGACCTTCATCATTGCTCTTCCTCATATATTATTATTACAATTTCTTCCTCCTTCCGGGCATGAGGAGGTGGTGGGGGTGCTGCTGATGTAGTAACAACACTCACATTAGAAGAACCGACTGACTCCAGTCTGGTGTGGGGCTTTTTTCCTTTTGCAACAAGGATTAATTTGGTGTATTTGAAGTAACATATCCTGTGTTTAGATATATTCATGCAGCTACAATATAGAGCAAAATACACATTTTTGCCTGCCATCAAAGGTTGAACACCCATGGGCGCAGATAGATAATTATATAATTTTGGGCTAATCTTTATTCCACTGGGATATATAAAGTATTTCTGGTAATCCTCTTTTCTCCATATAAAGCTCGATTGTTAGAAAAATATTTTTTTCTTAAATGTTTGTTAAGCTGTCAGCAGGTTTTACAGTCTTTTGACTCACAGTGTGCATTTACTCATCCACATATCAACAACAGAGAGAAGTCTTTTTCACCAGAGGAGATGGGCGTTAGTGCTTAGTTATGTTTATGAGGTTAACTACAGGAACGATTTGTAATGATTCTGCTAATGGTAGTGCAATATGTGTCAATGAAAGCAAAACAAGTAACAGTTAGTTTAGACAACATGCATGAATGTGACATGAGAGTGTGTAGCCGTTGCCGTATGAAAGCAGACGTGTGTGTTAATGATTCCGTATAAATATTTCATTTTTAAATATCACAGTCCACATCAACACACTATAGATACATTGTTGCTATGCAGTATGTTTGTGGGAGTATTTGGATAGGCTGGCAATCAGACTTGTATAACAAGTGGTCACATATAACTCAGTGTGTCCCAGAAATGATTAACATATAAGGGCATCTGTACACTATGCAGAGAAGTGAAGCACATGCATTGTTATATTAGTTTAAGTAGGTTATGCTGCAAACTGCTGGATGTTCTTGCCTGGCTCTAATCTTTTCTCAGTTGGCATTTGGGAGGACTGATAAATTGGCCCATTAGCATAATGGGTGAATTTTACACTTATAATTGCTCTTATAGAAATACAGTGTCTGACAGAATTCATATAAGTAGAATGGGAGGCAGAGCCTTCAGTTTTCTCGTCTGTGGAACCAGCTCCCAGTTTGGATTCAGGAGACAGACACTATCTCTACTGTTAGATTCGATTCCACAGCGTACCGTTCGTCTTTGTCCCCTCACCGATAACGTCGTGACAGATGGCCGCCCCTGCCTGAGCCTGGTTCTGCAGCAGGTTTCTTCCTTTTAGTACTGGGAGTTTTTCTTCCCACTGTGGCCAAAGTGAACCTCACAGGGGGTCATCTGATTGTTGAGCTTTTTTCTGTATTGTTGTAGCATCTTTACCTTACAGTATAACATGCTTTGAGGTGACTGTTGTTGTGATTTGGCGCTATGTTTAAAAGCAGTGAAATGAACTGAACACTCAGTTATATGGTAGAATTGATATGTTCTTATGTAGTGCTCTTCTAGTCTATGATGTGTTGAGAAAATGAACCCTTCCACACATATATTGCTTTCCACTCCACTGATCTCTTTGGTCTCTCTACTGATGTCCTCAGTCTGTCTACGCTGAATTCATGAACTTTTAAGAGTACTCCCACACTCTGAGAAGGCAGCTAGTTTATAAAAGAGTGCTTGAAAGCTTGTTGGGCCAGCTCATTGCTAAAATAACTTATCCACAGCTGATCCACAACCCTGCCCATGGAAAATTGTTTTATGACACTCCACTGCCCCTCTGGCTAAGCACAGGTGATCCTGTCTGATTTTCATGTATAATGAACCAAAGCATTATGAAACAGAACTAGTTGGAAGACAAAGCGGACAAGTCCCTGTACCTTGTTAGATGTAAATGGGTTTGAATAGAATAGTAGTGTTTGTATGTGGTAACGGTTATAGTTAAAACAATGGCAGTGATAAGAATGTAGAGAGTGTTAATAGTAAACATAATGTAGCACTGTAGCACTGTAGTACTGTAGCACTGTAGCACTGTAGCACTGTAGTACTGTAGCACTGTAGGACTGTAGCACTGTAGCACTGTAGCACTGTAGTACTGTAGTACTGTAGCACTGTAGTACTGTAGCACTGTAGCACTGTAGTACTGTAGCACTGTAGCACTGTAGTACTGTAGCACTGTAGTACTGTAGGACTGTAGCACTGTAGTACTGTAGCACTGTAGGACTGTAGTACTGTAGCACTGTAGTACTGTAGCACTGTAGCACTGTAGCGCTGTAGCACTGTAGTACTGTAGTACTGTGTGAAGGACCAAAAAGCTCTCCAGAGAGTGATCCGTACAGCAGAACGCTGCTGCAGGATTGCTCTCCCCCCCGCTTCAGGACACCTACACCAGGAGATGCCGGACTAGAGCAGCGCAGATACCAACTTCTGCAATCTGGTAGAAGGTTCCGCATCATCCGGGCAAGGACAGAGAGACTCAAGAGGAGCTTCTATCCCCAAGCCATCCGTGCCCTAAACACACACACCCGCCCTCTCACATCATCTATAATTGACGAGTCCAGGACTCTTCCAGACACTAAACCAAGGCACATGTACATTTCAATTCCTTTAATTTTAAATATGTTTATCTTGTCTATCCTGTAAAATAGTCAGATGTCTATTCATATTAATGTACAGAATTCACCTGCTTGCTGCTACTACTGCACATTCACCCAGTGTATATACTAAATGTATGTATATATATATATATAATGTTCTTCCTCTACACACCCCCCCCCCCCCCCCCAATTTTTGCACATGTCGAGGAGCGTGTCAGGCTACATTTCACTGTGTGTTATACTTGTATAACCATGCATGTGACAAATAAAGAACCTTGAACCTTGAACCTTACTGTAGGACTGTAGCACTGTAGTAATGTAGCACTGTAGCGCTGTAGTACTGTAGCGCTGTAGTACTGTAGCACTGTAGTACTGTAGGACTGTAGCACTGTAGTACTGTAGCGCTGTAGTACTGTAGCACTGTAGCGCTGTAGCACTGTAGTACTGTAGTACTGTAGCGCTGTAGCACTGTAGTACTGTAGCACTGTAGCGCTGTAGCACTGTAGTACTGTAGCACTGTAGCACTGTAGTACTGTAGCGCTGTAGTACTGTAGCACTGTAGCACTATAGCGCTGTAGCACTGTAGTACTGTAGCACTGTAGCACTGTAGTACTGTAGCGCTGTAGTACTGTAGTACTGTAGCACTGTAGCACTGTAGTACTGTAGCGCTGTAGTACTGTAGTACCGTAGCACTGTAGTACTGTAGCGCTGTAGTACTGTAGCACTGTAGCACTATAGCGCTGTAGCACTGTAGTACTGTAGCACTGTAGCACTGTAGTACTGTAGCGCTGTAGTACTGTAGTACTGTAGCACTGTAGCACTGTAGTACTGTAGCACTGTAGTACTGTAGTACTGTAGCACTGTAGCACTGTAGTACTGTAGCGCTGTAGCACTGTAGTACTGTAGCACTGTAGCGCTGTAGTACTGTAGCACTGTAGCACTGTAGCACTGTATACTGTAGGACTGTAGCGCTGTAGTACTGTAGCACTGTAGCGCTGTAGTACTGTAGCACTGTAGCACTGTAGCACTGTATACTGTAGGACTGTAGCACTGTAGTACTGTAGCACTGTAGTACAGTAGCACTGTAGTACTGTAGGACTGTAGCGCTGTAGTACTGTAGCGTTGTAGTACAGTAGCACTGTAGCACTGTAGGACTGTAGCACAAAACATAATCTGAGAAAATGTTCATCACTTTGATTTTTCCATCCATTTCTTAATTGATTCTATTTCTTTATTTCCAGTTCTTGAGGATTACTTTCTTAGTAACAGTTAAAGCTAATAGGAGTTGTTTCTTACCTTTGTCATTGATATTTCATGAATATTTGCATTCACTTATAGATTTACAGATGCCTCCCAGCAGCCGGAGAGATGGTGGTTAGGGTGGAGACGACTATAATAACTTGTTTCCAGTTTATTTTGGATGGATTTGCAGGGTGTCTTGTGCTTTCAGTGCAATTTGAGGAAATATCTGAAAGAACTAGTCCCAACTTAAACATTTTCTATAAGTGTAGTGGATTCTCTGTAATAGTTTGTACTAAAGAAGTGAAGTAATGTTGGACTGTTGCTCTTATGGAAAGTACTGTTACACATCCTTGTCCTGAAGTCAGTATTGAGATGATACGTAAGATGGGTAATTCCTGTCGATACCCAAAAGTTGAAATGTGTTGGTTCCTGTGGCGGGGTGTGGTCTGCGATGCTGCTGCAGGGGAGGCGGATGCACCTACATGGCATCTGCAGCCATGCCTCGCCAGCTTAATGTCTGTGTTGGGTCCTGAATAATGTTGTTGTTGGTGTATATGAGTGGCTGCGAACTGCAAAGCTGCAGTCATGACAGTGTAAACCAGGGGTGTCAAACTCCAGGCCTCGAGAGCTACTGTCCTGCAGCTCTTAGATGCGCTCCAACACAGCTGAATCAAACGGTAGCTCTCGAGGACTGGAGTTGGACACCCCAGCTGTAAACAGCAACCAGAGAGTAAGAATAAAGAAGCTGAAAAGCATGAATGTGTGGACGGGTCTGCCGTGTGTTCGTGACAGTTTCTTTTCAGGTGAAAATCAGTATTATTCCAAATTTTTGTGGTACTGTGACTAAGAATTTCCAGTCTTCCTTGCTTTATTACAATGTGAGGACTTTGCACTCAGTCCAGTTTAGTCCCTGCGTAATATCGTCTTCCTATTATGGATCAGGTTGATCGTAAGTCATTCCAGATACGCTGAATGACTTATTGTAATCGTTAAGATGAAACCTTCATCACCCTCTTTAGAGAGCTGACCTCCTTCCTTCCTGTTTGGATGTCTCACAGGCATTGGTCCTTTGCTGTTCTCCATCACTAACTGCTCGCTGAGGCAACGTTGTGCTCCGCTGAGGTAATTCCATTATAGCAGCTCTGCTTGCAATTACCAGCCTAATTCAAAGTTGCCATTCATTAGCAAATTATCAGAAAAAGTTGCCGAAAATCAATTTGGACAACTTTATTATGCACACTACAAATTTCTGTCCTTTGCTTTTTAATAGCAGCACTCCACTGAAACTGCTCCTTTAAAGCTCTATAATGATCTTTTAATGGCATCTGATGCAGGAAATTGATGCTCTGTGCTCATGTTGCTTGACCTCAGTGCCTTTGATACTGTTGACCAGAATAAGGTTATGGCTGGGATCACTCAACTGGTTTCCCTCCAGTTCATCTAGGAGGACATCCTTGTTAGGGTGAGCAGACACTGCTGTGGGGTTCCTCAGGGTCCATCCTGGGTCGATTGTTATTCTGTTTTTAGGTGTTAGGTGCATTTCTTAGTATTTTTATGTATGACATTCAGTTCTACTTGTCTTTTAGGCCTCGCCAGCTGCACAGGCTGTCTGCCCTGGCTGTCTGCCCTGGCTGACTCTGTATGTGGGATTAGTGACCAGCTCTCCAACAATTGTTTTAAACTCTGAGACTGAAGCCACGATTATTGCTCCTCCTGATATGCACACAAGTCAACTGATTGCTTCTTTTTGCTGACTAGTGTTCGCAATCGCAGCGTAATGTTTGAGTCCTTATTGAACTTTCACATATAAACTCGATCTCACATTTCATTTCAGGAACATTACCAAATTGCGATCTGTAGTCTCCTCCTCTGAAATGGACAAAATTGTTCTTGTGTTTGTATCATTGTGTTTAGATGATTGTAATGCCCTTTTTACTGGCTTAAAGAAATCACCTCTGTTATTCCTCCAAGCAGCACAAACTGCTGCACCCAGACACAGCTCACATTACCGCTGTGTTACTCTTGTTTTTACTTTGGCTCACCATTGATTTTAGAACTCGTTTTAAGATTTCACACTTGCATACAGAGCATTAAATGGGCGCGCTGCAGACTATTTGTCTCAACTTCTTGTTAAACACACTGCTGCTCGCTGTATCCACTCACAAACTCAAAACCTATTAGCTGTTCAGACAAGAGTCCAGACTCGAGGGGACCGAGCGTTTCAGTCTGTAGTCTCTAGCTCTGGGACAGTTTACCACTCCAGCGCCGCGTAACTCTGTGGACTCTTTAAAAAACAAAAAATTAACAACTTTTCTGTTTTAATCAGGCCTTGTTATTCTTTTGTTATGTATGTGTTTGTTTTTTGTTTGGTTCTTTGTTGATATCATGTCTGAATTGTTGTTCAGCACTTTATGAATGTTGTATCTGTAAAAGACACGATATAAATAAACTTCACTTACTTCCTAATAGACTAGAGCAGTGAACAAGTTTTTCACAAACTCATCTTCTCTACATCTCACATGAAAGTTCATGAAAGTTGGGAGGAAACTCGCCTGTTATGATGTTAAATTACTGAAGCCTGTTTACTGGGTAATGCTACACACAGTACAGGCCATAACTGATCAAAGCAGTGAAAGCAGAGCCAGGGTCAGCTTGACATGCACACTGCTCTGAAATCATCTTATCATAAAGGATGAAAGGTTTCTGCACATGCGCAAACCACCACAAAAAAGCCGCGAGCCTCAGGCTCAGAGAGATGCATGTAAAATGGAGACAGCTACAGTTTCCTATGAGCACAGCAGCAAAAACAGCAAACATTCACACAAAAACAGGACATTGTGGTGGTTTAATGTGAAGTCATTGTGATGGAGTGGTGCACAGTGCTGTATTTAGTATGTACCTGATAAGAAGTGCTGAGAAATCAGCTCGTGGAGTGGGAGTAGGAAGTGCAGATATCGTATCCTTGGTTAGTCTGTCTGGACTGTGTGAACTGTGTTCCAGTCATAGTGTCTTGCAGAGGTGGGACCAAGTCATTGTTTTGCAAGTCTCAAGTAAGTCTCAAGTCTTTATCCTCAAGTCTCAAGTAATGTCAGGCAAGTCAGAGTCGAGTCTCAAGTCACTGGTGTAAAAGTCCGAGTAAAGTCACAAGTCTGAAATTTTGAATTTCAAGTCCTTTCGAGTCTTTAAAAAAAAAAAAAATGAAAAAAGCATGTTGCAGTTATGCTAAATGTAAATATTAGACCATGTAATTTTTAAATCTGTGTTTTTCTCAACACATGACAAAATAGTGAACTTAGAAAATATACACAAATTGTGAAATTGCACCTCTTTAGAATGCAGCTCAATTAAACCTAGCTCCAAGAATAATTTTCACCGACAGTTCTGAGATAAGCTGCATGTTATTCTTGGATGCGGTTGTAGGACCAGTGTCGTGCCAAAGTAGGTATCCCCGACAGAATTTGTTTCCCCTGTGCTGGGAGCACGCAGGGAGTACTGATGTTTTCATTTTGTGAAAAATTAGTATCGTTACATTACCATTCAGTTTGAGGGTTACAACAGAAAATTATATATTTATTGCTCACGGGGTATCAGATGGGATTATTTTAATAAACCATAAACATTTTGGCTAATAACTATTTTTATTCTCCTGTAACTTTATTATATAAAGAGCTAAATCCTCCAAAGTTTCAGGAGAAATGCGTCATAATAAGAAGTGTTTGTGAACGAAAAATCAGCAATGTGGGATACTGTTTGTCCGTGATTTACACAGGGGGAACAAATTGTGGCAGGCCCAGCCTGATATTATTTGTATCCCACTATAACTTCGTTGTATAAAGAGCTAAGATCTCAAAAATGTCAGGAGTAGTTAGTCATTATAAGAAGTGTTTGTAAACTAAAAATCAACAATGCGGGATACTGTTTGTCCGTGATTTGGACAGTCCAGTGTGTGCTCCCGACGCAGGGGAAACAAATTCTGTCGGGGATACCTAGTTTGGCACGATAGTAACTTCCGGTCACTGCAACAAGCCCAGGTACAGTTTACCGCCGGATGGGTGCAGGACCTTGAAATGCACCGTGTAGAAAGTAAAGACCATCGTACGTATCATAAGTTTACCAGTCTCACAAATCGTCGTCATAAATACACATTCGTTAACCGTTTATTAATAGGACCTTTGAGCTCAATGGTAATTAATTAGCAGTGGAAATAATTTCTGGTTCATCACAGAAATGTAGCAGTGACAATAATACTGTATGCTGTAATCGTACTGGGCAATTAGTGATACAAAACAACTGTTTTATCTTGTGAATAAAAGTATATGTTTTTGTCAATGTACCATAATAACAGAAGCGAAACACAATATTGTGTCAGGACAATTCACTATTTATGCACAATAAACAAAGGAGCATAGCGCGACAATTTCTGTTCAGCGTCAGACTTGCTTGTAACCTATATCACCAATTATGTTATGAAAATGACGCATTAACTACAACAGCAGACTGACCTTTGTGTAAATGCTTGGAGCAGACTAACCTGTGAGCTGGAGGGTTCTGGGACGTTATATTTGCTCTTTGAATGGCTGCAATCCAGTCGCCTCTTTGTTACTTCGGAAACATGGCTCGAACAATTTCTCTTCAACGACGTAATCCGATAACAACCGATCTCTTTACCCGTCGGCTTCCCGTGGCTGTCATGCGACCGGCTATTGCAGTTAATAATACAACAGCTTCTTGACATTTTTGTGTTTCTTTTTATCGCTGTATAACTGATTTCAATTGAAAGCCTGCGTGCGCTAGTACCGCTTGCCACGAGTTCCCAGAATCCTTTGCGGTTCTACCCGTGAATGACGTCACATTTTCAATCTCTATATAATATGCATGTTAAATTTTATATTTGGGGTAAAATATCAAGTCTTTTCAAGTAAACCGGTTCAAGTCCAATTCAAGTCCCAAGTCATTGGTGTAAAAGTCCAAGTCAAGTCACAAGTCTTAGAACATTTTTTCAAGTCAAGTCTAAAGTCATAAAATTAATGACTCGAGTCCAAGTCATGTGACTCGAGTCCACACCTCTGGTGTCTTGCACACAGTGTTTAGCAGATCATTGGAATATGCTACTTGCAAACATACTGTTTTCCCTTTTGCAAACCCCAGTTCAACCTGGTGCACACTTTAATTGTCATACCTGAGTCAACAGTTGATGTTTTCCCACCTGACTCACTATCAGCTGTCTGTCCTCCTGCACTGAAGTCACACACAGACATGTGACATTCAACTAAAAAAACAACATAAAAAAACTGAAGTTATCATAAGAGCAGGGTATGGATTACCTTTCATAACATACTAATAATAATACATTTTATTACTTGGCACCTTTCAAAATGTGCAAGGTCACATTACAACACAAAACAACAAGGGCAGTGTTAAATGATGGGAACAGAAATGTAAAACAAAAAGGTGAAAGTTAAATAAAACCAAAGGTAAACAAACAGGGTTTACAACTGCACGGCACTAACGCGTTAACGAGCTAACCGCACTAACGTGTTGCCGCCCTCGCACGGGGTGATCTGCGTTAACGAGCTAACGGAGATTTGCTGCGTTAATGCGGTTATGGCATTAACGTCATTTTAACCAGATTAACGCTGACAGCACTAGCAACTATAGAACAATATAGACTGCTGCTGGCCGTTGATTACATTTCATTACATTAGCTAACACTTTGCACACAATGAGCAAAACCTTGTGTCGTGGAATAGCATTTTGATCTTCTTTACTTGTACGTGTGCACTGGGCGCTTAAACCTGTTTTTGTTAACCTGTACCCTCTCCAACAGAAACGCTGGGCTATTATATAATTAGACGACAATGTCAGAGAATAATACTAAAACACGTTGTTATTGCTGATGCTACTTTATTTTGTTATTGCCTACTAATGAGTTCTTTAGGGGTGCTACAGTGAAAGTGTGTGAGCGTCTCATCACGGGGTCTAAACTGGCCAGTGGTGCCATCAGCTGGGAAAGACCAGATTTTCCCTCACGCTCCAAAATGTTATTTTCAGCTGTGACAATATTTAACTAAAAAGTGGGAGTACTGACTGAGATGTGCAGTATTCTGATTGGATGTTGCTGACTTGGTGGTGAAACACAGGCCTGCTTGGTGATTTATGTGGAGTCTTTTAGACGCACTGATTAATATTGAGTTTAATGCGTTTTGAGTAATGATGCTGGTTTTTCGTCTTTGTGTTACATGTTACACGAAAGTGATTATTGTTATTATGAATATGATGTATTAGACATGAATTTGGAGTTGTACAAAGAAATGATTGGCAAAAGCAAATCCCAGAATCTGCCATTAAACACATTAAACAGTCTATTGATCGTGTCACACAAAAGCCGAGACAGTTTTTGTGTGCAGAACTGGAAACTAGCCCTGCCCATCACACACACAGTAATATTTGCACATTGTCTTTAAATGTATGGGTTTGTAGGAGGTGCAGTGATTACAAATAATATTCTTGAGGCCTAAATAGTCATAATGAAACTCAGACTTTTCATATGTGGTTTTCAGCATTCAGCCTGTAAAGTCTGCATAACTGGAACAGTTATTATGATGGCAAACAGAACACGAAGCAGCGAGAGGAAGAGCTGCTCCTGCACATATCCCTCGCTTCTCTCTTTGCTTTCTGTTTTCCTCGCTGAGTGCAGCAGAGAAAGAATAACAGCAGGGCTGGGAAATGGAGATCTGATGCTCTTTATGCAAATTAAATTCCAAGACTGCCATTCATTTCCTTCTCGGTACCCTGAGGACGGAAAGGGGAGTTGAAAAGCAAAGGGACAAAAACAGTGAGGAAAAGTTGAACCCGGGTCAGCTTTGAGCAAATATTTTTACAGAATCGGAGCAGAGCTTTGTGAAGGCCAGTCACTGAGCTGTATTCATTCTAGCCGAGTGTTTAGTTACACTTCTCACTGACGCTGCACTCACATCCAGTGATATTAAAAAATCGACATTATAACTCTTCATCAACCTTAACCGCATCATCTGGGAAATTTGCCTTTATATCAATCATCCAGACGTTGTATAATAATAACATCACATTTTGAATTCTGACCTTCTTCAGACGGACCGACTGTCTTAGGTTAAGAAGCGTTGGCTTTTTTGCCAGTTCTTGCTTTGCTTGCTTAAAAACGGTCTGTGGCTAACATTATTTTCTCTCGTTAAGGACGGATTTCTTCGGATGAGAGACTGTTTGGTGAGACTGTGACGTGAAACATGATCTAAATGTATCCGTTTGATTTACAGGGATTATAACGACAGCAGTCCTCGGGGAAAGGAAACTTTCAGTCAGCTAAAAAGACAACAATGTTAGTGCCACTGATTTACACGTGTGTAAAGATGAGTTCTCTCTTCTGTTGTTGACAGAGCAACCGTCCAATCATCACAACTCCAGCCTTCCTCCGGTACCACCTCCTCATCGCCAACAACCCTCAGTAACAGCTCTTAGCCAAGCCCTGAGCGCCACACATCACACTGGCCAATCCCTGAACTCCACAAGGCAGCTAACCCCTCCTACTGGAAGCCCGGCCCCTGTGGCCGGCCAATCACCAGCAGAGCTGCAGACCACGCCCCCCGAGAGCGTCCCGCTGCAAGACAGCTGGGTGCTTGGTAGCAATGTACCTCTGGAAACAAGGTAAACTGTCTTTTTCAGCCGTCTTACTTCACCTGTCTTTGTTCCACACTTGACCTGTAGCCTCTCAGCATTATCACAGTGTAACCCAACTGTGTGACGCCTCATCAGGCTTTCCCAGTGTGCTGCGACGTCCTTAAACAGAATGTTTTATCTCTACATCCTGAACGAGTCCCCCGAAAATCAAAAGGTAGCTAGAATAACAGAAAAACACTGTGGGAGGAAAAACAGCAAACTATACGTAGCTACAATAGACCGGCGCCCCATCCTGGGGTTACCCTGCCTCTCACCTTACAGCAGCTGGGACAGGCCCTACTCATAACCTCGAACTGAAGACGGTGAAGAAAATGGATGGATGAAAGCAACAACACAGTCCGGATCCAAGTCCTTAAACTCTGCAGAATTCATTTTAGAAACAAACAAAATAAAAAAAAGAACAACAACAACATAATTATTATTATTATTTGTCTAAAGACTTAATTAAGCTAGGATAAGAAATAGTTTATCCCATGTATGTGGTGTCGTTGTGAGAGTGGAGCACAATCGTTCTGTTAGAGAAAGTGCTTCACTGCCTGTCTGTCAGTGCTGCAGAGGTTAGTCCAGGTCGTCTGTAATACACAACACTTTGTTCAGTGACCTCCTCTTCACCGCAGCTTCAAAAGTGTCCAGTTTGCAGCCAATCACAGAGCAGCCTTCCTAATCACTTCATTCAGTCTGTTAGTGTCACTTATCTCAGCTCTCGCTAGTACACCACAGTAAGGCTGAAGCATGCTCGCCATGAACACATGCTGGTCTTCTGAATGTAAAGCTTCCTGAAATCACTTAACTGTCAACCGTTCGCTCATGTTCTGCTTTTTTAGGCAGACTGAGAGTCTGTGCAGCACATCAGCTTCTTTGTTAAAGTCCGTTTAGTTTTCAGACACTTTGAAACACATTTGGCATTTCAAAGTGTTTAAGAACATCCCAAAGTCACTTTGTTTCCTCTCAGCAGCGACACAAGTTTGATTGGTTATTTTGACCCTTGAATCCTGGACCTGTCTGTACTTCTCCCTCTCGCTGTTTTTATTTAGAAAGTCTCTGTTTTCTTCAGTACGGAGTAACATTTTTCTAGCAGCCATATAAAGGGCCATTGTTGCCTTGCCTTCCACATGCATACATACAAAATTTATGGGTGCAACGTTAGCTTTGACCCTGTACTCACAAAACAAATGTGTCTGCTCCCTCCATCGTTTCCTCTTCCTTTGTCCAATTTGCACTTCTTAAAAATAGTGAAAAAGAAAGTGATGCACTGATGAGAAAGAGATGCTCCAAGTGTTTTAGCTTTGTGCCTGTATCTGGCTGTATGTTTATAGGCATGTGCATGTGTGTGCATGTGAAGACCAAGCATTCATCCACGTGTATGGACAAAGAATGAACCTGAAGCAGTGACGTCCACATGTGCTTTGACTGTTTAGTGTTCCCGTTACTGCCTGGGTAAAAACTCAATACCACTCGTAGCAGAAGGAGGCTGATTAGCTTGGAGAAGGTAAGCAGGACAATGATTGGACTAGAGCAATGAAAGTAAAGCTATTTGGCAATTAGACTCTGATGACCCACTATAGCAGAACAGAATCCCAGCGGTGATGGGGAAAAAAGAATAGGAGCAATCTTACCATGACAGGAAAGTGACAGCGTCTCTATAGAGTATAAACCACACTAATGCAGCATTACCAAAGGCACAGAATATAGGCAGACACCTGCAATAAAGGCTGGCAAAGGTCAGGAGAGAGAAGAGAGCTTGCGATAAGGCTGAGAGTGGACAGAGTTCAGGAGAAAGCTCTTGAGCCTGGAATAAGGCTTGTGCGTTGATAGAGGGCATGAGAGAGAAAGGAGAGCTGGATAATGTTGGAAGGCTGTCGGAGACCAGGAGAAATACAAGAGACAGTCTGTGAAAGCTCAGAGGCTGTTTGAGGCCCGGTTTGAGGCCCGGTTGACCTGCTCTACCTCCTGAGCTACAGCCACCCACACCCTGCCTGGAGCCAGCCAGTTAGAGTTCTGCTCACAGGACTCAGGATGGGAAACATCAGAAAGGAAGCAGGTCGAACTGACTGCTGTGGTCCAGGCAAACAGCTTGCATTATGTGGTTTGTATTGTAATTATTTAATGTAATTAATTTAGTCAATGTCATATCCCAGGAGAGAAACCTGGCTGGCACCCCAGAGGTAAAAGTCTACTTATTAAGCCCTTTAATACCCCCCCTAAGCAAACCATCACAGTTGCTGTGTAGATCTGTGAATCAATGTGTTGTTCACTTATGGCATACAGTGTCATGGGCTGTGTGTGTCTGGCAGGAACGGAGGACCAAAATACAGCCTCCAGCAGGCAACAGGTAAACTCAAAAAAATGGCTTTATTGATTGAACACCTGGAAAACCGGCACTAACTACACAGGGAATACGAAATAAACTAAACAGGCAGGCTGGGGGACACACAGTGTGGAGGGAGAACGCGACACTGGAGGGAACAATACAAAGGGCTTACATACACAAGGAAGGAACACAACTGCACTGTAAAAAACTGTAATATAAAAGTATTTCACTGTGTATTTTACAGTTTTGTACTGTTCTTCTAGAATATCATTAAATTCACATAAACAGACTGATTTTACATTTCAAATGTAAATTAACGTAAAATCACTGTAAATGTAATAAAACATAATTTCCTTGTTTTTTAAATGTTAATTGTCAATTATTATTATCACATTAAAATGTTCCTAATTTAATGTTTAACAGCACTTGAAAAAGGCAGAATCCCATGTAAAATTAGGGCAACAAACTGTATTGTCATTACTGAAAATAACTGTGTTTTCATGGGAAAGTTATTTTCTGTTATTTTCTGGCATTATTTCGGTGCCCCAGCTGCTGGAATATTACTGTTTTTTAGTATTTTTTTTTCACGGTGTGGGACTAATTAACACAACACAGGATGCAAAGCTGAACGTAACACATGAGACGAGCTACCTTCAAAGGACTCTCCAGGAGCACTCACAGTGCAACATGCCTCATTTACCCGCTCATAGAGGCAGTTTTCATTTCTTCTGTCTAGCTTTCACACATGTTCATACTCAAGTCGAAAGCACCAGAGAGCAACTTTGGTATTGTGCCCAAGGATATTTGGCATGCTGACTGGAGCAGCCAGGATCAAACCATCAAACCTTGTGATTGGTAGATGACCTGCTCTACCTCCTGAGCTACAGCTGCTCCATCACCCCATCTGCAGCCAGTCCTGTTAGTGATCTGGCCTAAGAAGAACAGCAGGGGGAACGGAGCATATTTTTGATAAATCCCACCCTTGATGGCAACTCCTACAACTGGCATGAAGTTAGCCTCTCGTGTTGTTCACACGATCCTGACTGCAGGAGAAGATGACGTATCCCACTTGCCGAATGTTGAGTTGAATAGCAGTTATACACTGTTAAAAAAACAAATCTTAAAAAAACGGTAATATTCCAGCAGCTGGGGCGCCAAAATACTACCGTAAACTAACAGAAAATAACTTCCTCATAAAAATACGGTTATTTCCAGTAATGACAATACAGTTTGTTGCGCTAATTTTACATGGGATTCTGCCTTTTCCAAGTGCTTTTAGACATTAAATTAGGAACATTTTAACGTGATCAAACAATGAAATTACCTGTAAACAAGGTCAATGAATGTGGCAATATGAACCATAATACGTAAATGTACAGAAATATACAGTTAACAGATGGTTTAAATAATAATGGATTGCATGCCCTGGGACAGACCGACAGAGGGGAGGCTGCCGTATCGCACCATCGGCCCCTCTGGCCACCACCAGTAGGTGAAGAGTCTTGACCACGGACACAATACCGAGAGTGTCCGAGCCGGGGCTTGAACCAGCAACCTTCTGATCACAAGGCAAACTGCCAACTCTTGAGCCACGATCGCCCTAAACAGCAATGATAATAATACTTATGTGATGTAACACAAGCTTATAGGGATCATGTTATATACTTTTCCATAGCAGTTCAATCTTTCAAATAACGGACAGATATTTGTGAAATCATGATACATTTGTGAATCTGCATCTAAATATGCATATGTACAGACAGATACATTTAATAATCATGAAAATTATGTTTTATTACATTACAGTGATTTAACGTTGATTTACATTTGAAATGTGAAGTCAGTCTATTTACGTAACTTTAATGATGTTCTAGAAGAACAGAACAAAACTGTGAAATGCAGTAAAATACCTTCATATTAGGATTT
>NW_024387304.1:375000-435000 GCF_900408965.1 Simochromis diagramma | reverse complement strand
TGTTAACATGACATATTATTGTTACATATTATTTCATTTTAGACCAAATCCATGATTGTAGTTTGTAACTGCAGTCGATAATGTGGGTGACAGTGATCAAAACTGTAGGTGCAGAATAAGTGAGGGCTGTATTATGGACACCTAGTGGTTCGCATTGGTTGGTTTGCATTTAGAGGTCGTCATGCTGTCTTTGACAAACACATGCACACACCACTTTGAAGCGTTGAGGTATTCCCCCCACTGATGAGGACACAGCTGGGTCCTGCTTTGTGCAGGGGGCTTATGTTAATGACACACAAGACAGATGTCGAACCAAGTGTTACCATTTTCTAATAAATGTGATTCTGAGTTTAAAGCTAAAGTAAATCCTAATTTATGCTTGGTGAACATGAACACTTTTTCAAGATACAGATTCTATGTTAAAGTTTCTTTTTGCCAGTTTACTGTGTTACAAAGTTATTTACTGGCATGGTTACATTGTTGTTTTCTTCTGAAATAACTCCGTGAGGTGGTCCTGTACCAGACACACATGAGGCACAGAATGAAACCAAAGTTAAATGACGAAATGCACGTAAATTAAAAATATTATGTCACCATGGCGATGTGTGTCAGTAGATATTGTGAGTAGAAATGTGTTGTTATAGCAGATACAACATTTACACTTGACTGCATTTTTGTTAAACAAGCATCAACATGGTTCTATTCCTCTTTGTGTCAGTTCCATTGTAATCAAGACCAGATGATTGTTAGTGTCTTAATGTAAAACAGGTTGAAAATAGTGCATATGAAGTGATATTGTTACAAGATTAGTTAGGGCTGACAGCGGGCTACTTTCAGCTAAGAACACTGCTTACAATCATTTCACACTTGATTATCCATGCCTGTCTCTTTCTGCTGTAATCGATTTGTACTGCACACATGCACACGTTTTATTCTGCTATTTACTTCACTTTCCATGTTTTTTGTGAAGTTCCAATAATATGTCTTTATTCAGAAACCCAAATCCTTAAGTTCATATTCAACAATTGGTCTGTCCTAAAGAAAAAATCAGATTTCTTCATTTCTTTTGGATATTTGTCCCACTTTAATGTTTCAGATCATCAAACAACTTAGACAAAGACCTAAGATAAACTAAGTAAATACAAAATGCATTTTTTAAATCATGTTTTCAATTATTAAGGGGAAAAAGCTGCCTGGCAGTATGTAAAAAACATATATGCCACCTGAACCTAATTATCAGTTGTGCTTAGAACTGCAATCATGTGTTTGGCAACGAGTTTGGAAGAATAATTATTGAGCTACACTGGAGTTTTTTGACTATGAATAATATGTATGTTTAAGGTCATATCAAAGCATGTCAGTCTGATCTGGTAGGACTTTGATTAGGTCACTCCAAAACCATCATTTCAGTTTCTTTGAGTCATTCATATCTAACCCAAGTGAACTTGAGATTCAGGACACAAACATTGTTCTTAAGAATTTTGCAGTAGAGAGCAGAGTTCATGGTTCCACGCCATCCAGGTCCTGAGGCAGCAAAGCCATGACTCTAAAGCTACCACTGCCATGTTTGACTGTTGGCATGATGTTCTTTTTATGATATGCCGTGTTTCTTTGCCAGGAGTTTAACTTTATTCACACCAGTCTGTAGTATATGTTTCTAAATATTTGGGGGATCAATCTTTGGCTCATGTGAGACGAGCATTTGTGTGGTTTTCACTGCCCCACTCTCTTTTTTTATTGTGCTTGGAATAATTTTAAGAGACTGGCTACTCCAAGAAAGGTTCACTACTCTTCCAAGTTTACCTTCATTTGTGGATAATGACTCTCGCCAGGATCTGTTGAAGTTCCAGACTGACAGTGACTTTGTTCTCTGTTCTTTAGTTTCTATAAATTGTTGCTTTTTGTGATCTTACAGCTTACTCCTCTTTGTCATTCAGGTTATATGTAAGAAATTTCTTGATTCAACATTTCTGGTATTGATCAGGCCCGGCTGTGGCTTGTGAAATTGAGCTCAGCATTCCAAAAAAATGTGGTCAGCTAAGTTTAACAAGGTGGGGCTTTAAGTAAGTAAACTTTATTAAAAACCAACTCCCAAAACTACTTGGACTCAAGTGCTTGATTAAGGACAGTTTTTTTCTTCTTTTTTTGAAATAATGAAAATTCAGGGCTACTCAAGGTCTTGAATAATAGCTTGTAGTACCATATCACCCTATTAGAGCACTTCGCTCTCGCTCTGCAGGCCTACTTGTTGTTCCTAGAGTATTTAAAAGTAGAATGGGAGGCAGAGCCTTCAGTTTTCAGGCCCCTCTTCTGTGGAACCAGCTTCCAGTTTGGATTCAGGAGACAGACACTATCTCTACTTTCAAGATTAGGCTTCAAACTTTCCTTTTTGCTAAAGCATATAGTTAGGGCTGGACCAGGTGACCCTGAATCCTCCCTTAGTTATGCTGCAATAGCTGTAGGCTGCTGGGGGATTCCCATGACGCACTGGGTGTTTCTTCTTTGGTCACCTTTTTCACTCATGTGTTTATAAACCTCTCTGCGTTTAATTATTACTTATTATAATCTCTGGCTGTCTTCCTCAGCATGTCTTTGTCTTGTCTTCATTCTCTCAGCGGTAACAGCAGATGCCTGAGCCTGGTTCTGCTGGAAGTTTCTTCCTGTTAGAAGGGAGTTTTTCCTTCCCATTGTCGCCAAAGTGCTTGGTCATAGGATTTGATGTGATTGTTGGGGTTTTCTCTTTTTTCTTTTTATTATTGTAGGGTCTACCTTACAATATAAAGCGCCTGGAGGCGACTGTTGTTGTGATTTGTTGTTGTATACATAGAATTGAATTGAACTGAATTAATTAGCCGAATGAGACATAAAGGAAAGCATTTTCATATGTGATGGAATTAATAATAAATCACTTAAAAGTACAAGACAAAAAAGAAGAAAATGTAACAAAGTGATTTTAAAGTTTCAACTATGTTTTAACTCATGTTGCAGTGAGGTCACAGAGAGAGAGAGAGGATGATAAGGTGTGCATGGATGTTGTTCTTCCCTTTGTCTTTGGAACATTGGATCTAAGAGTTCATCGTCATCGTCTCAGTTTGTCTCCTCTCTAAGATCTGAACAAAATCAGCAACCGCACTAATTCATCTCCTCGATTTATGTGGTGGTTTGTTATGTTGATGTAGATGTTTGTACTTTTTTAAATTGATGAGTTAATGTACCAAAATATAATACAGTCATCATTTCTGGGTAACAAACTCCTGGCATGAACTTAGTGTAATGTAATGAATGTAATTACAAATCCTTCCTTATTGTTTTGGGCCATTGTTTGGTCGAGTGATTGAGCATCTCTCATGCCTTTGATTACACACTAAAACACTACTTTACACAAAATCAGTCCATGATTCATCTGCTGGTTTCTCACTTTTGCCTTCTTTTCCTCTCTCTGTCTCTCTCTTCACATATTGCCCACAGGCACGTATTAATTGAAGAGCCCTTCTTATAATTGGTTCTAATTGTTAATCACACAGCCCTATTAGAGAACAGTCTAATTAGAATTACAGATGATCATTAGCTGAGGTCCTGTCATTAATTGAACATTGTGACCTTGATAATTACTGTAGGCCTACATGGATTCTATGTGCTAAATAGAAATTTCATATTTACTCTGAAATTTTCCAAAGACGGATTTTTCTTTTAATGAACCTCTAGAAAGTCATCTTTATATGACCCATTGTCCTTTGGTTGGCTGTTGTAGAGGGCTAATAACCTGTTTATCTTGCTAGTGTCAAGAACAAGATGAGCTCTCTGACAACTTTTTCATCTTCATTCTCAACAGTTTCTGTCTGAGGACTCAAGAAATGTAGCCTGTGGTAGCAGCTTTAATTGGCTTTGTTTTTCAGGTGATTATCTTTCAGGTAATACTGACGAACCGTACGTTGCAGGTGGGAGCACCACTTGTTGCAGCTACATATTCCACTTCAGTATCTTTTTCAAAAATACCTGGCCATAGACTAACTGGCCCCTCAGCTGCCTTTTTCTCCTTTTCCGTTCACGTTACTAAAGTTTAAAGGACTGGCAGTCTGTCCAGACTGTGCCCACTCATTTGCCTACCTGTATGTCAGCTGTTATAGAAACACCTGTGACACTAAGATGGATAAGCAATTCAAACTAACTTCCCTCAAGAATAACCAGGCTATGATGTGGCCAGAATATTTGTCTGCATGAACATTTTGGACACTTCTTATTGACTTAATAGATATTACAAAACTCTCAAAGATGTCGTTAACATCCTAAATACGTCAAGTATCCCAAACAAATATTGTTAACCCTGTGATTGCATTTTATGTTTAACTACAATTAGCTGTAGATGTAGATGAATGATGGCTCATAAACTAAATGAGGGCTTGATGTTAGATTTGGGAGAGTACAGAGTTTTGGAAGTGTACAGCCTGCGTGAAAAAACTCATTTAATCACTGGATGTCATCCATTGGTTATTGAATCGCAATTTTAAAGCTTTAACATTAATGTTTTGGTTACTGCCATGTTTGCTTTTCTGAGCCAGAAGTGACCATATTTGGATGAAAGACTGTATCCTAGCTAGCCATCTTTAGTTAGTAGCTGCATCTGTTCAAAACAGTCAGAGGTAAGAGCCAAGATGGGGTCTCTGCATCATAGAAATATAACCTGGTGTACCACATTAGCTACCTAACACTGTTCTCACATGGCAGAGTTTCTTATTGTAAAATGTTGGCCATTTTATCTGTCGAGAGTATTCACCACTGTTATTGTAGTCGTTTATGTAGCTTCCGACGCTAATGCTTAGGCTACTGCTACTGAGGCAATTGGAGGGCTACACAACGCCATCAGTGAGATAAACTAAACACCTGGATAGCTTCGTAGTGATTGCAGGAGATTTTAACCACACCAGTTTAAAGGCTGTGCTCCCTAAGTTCAAGCAATGTGTGGATTTTAAAACCAGAGGAGGGAGCATGTTGCACTTTGTGTATACAAACCACCCAGATGCATGCCCACACACACACACCTCGGCTGCTCTGATCAACTTTTCATTATGCTGGTGCCTGCTTACAAACCACTTCTGAGGCATAGCAGGCCAGTAACGAAACTGTCACGGCTGCCGAGGCAAGCCGTGTGGTGTTGGAGGGAGAAAGGACCCAAAATGCAGGCAGTAGATGATAATGCTAGTGATGTTTATTTACAAAGTGGCGTAGTGACAAAACAGGCAATGAGGGATGACAAATAACTAAAGAAACCTAAACTGGGAAAACTAAATAACAAACCTGAGATGATACCAAACAGTGTGAGAGGCAGAGAGACGCAGACAAGGAAAAGGACACCGTGGAACACAGACAAACCGGCAACAGGCAGGAGAACACACAGGAGTCCAAAAACAACCAAAAGAAACCCCCCGAAGCACAGAGAGCAGATCCAAAACAGTTCGGGAGGCCGACCCGGAGGACGGCGGCACAGCAGTCCAGAACAGTTCATCTCCAGAGGCCGGCCACGCGGAAGGCAGTGGTGACGGCGACACAAGTCCGGAGGCTAGCCACGCGGAAGGCAGCGGCAGCGTTCAGGAGGTCGTCCACAGTGGCGATGATGCCCAACATGCGGCCTGGCAGATGACCGACGATGGTGAGGCGGCAGTTGGGGACCTGAAGGCGGCGTGGCCCCCGCAGCACCAGGCGAGGCAGAAGCTGAAGCAGAGACTGGACCAGGCGAGGCAGAAGCTGAAGCGGAGGCTGCTGCAGGCGAAGCGGAGGATGAGGCTGCTGCAGGCGAAGCAGAGGATGCTGCTGCTGCAGGCGAGGGTGAATGATGCTGATGCTGCAGGCGAGGGTGGCGCTGCAGGCGAGGATGATGGCCGGACGGGCACCTCGGACCCCCCAGCAAAAACAGTCACAGAACCAATGCTAGTGATGTTTATTAACAAAGTGGCGTAGTGGCAAAACAGGCAATGAGGGATGACAAATAACTAAAGAAACCTAAACTGGGGAAAAATGTCCACCACCTTACACTCAGTCATCACCCATCTGGACCTGAAAGATACCTTCGCCAGACTCCTGTACATTGGGTTTAGCTCATGATTTCACAGAGACTAATAGAGAAACTCTCCTTACTTGGCCTGAACACCACCATATGTCTCTGGATCCTGGTCTTTCTGACTGAGAGACCTCAGTCTCTCCATGTTGGGAAAAACATCTCCAAGCCTATTACACTGAGCACTGGTTCTTCTCAAGGCTGTGTTCTCAGCCCACTGTTGTTTATGCTGCTAACATACAACTGTGTATCTAGATATGAGGGTAACCTAATCATTAAGTTCGAATATGATACCACAGTGGTGGGACTGATTCGTGGAAATGATGAATCATTGCATTGAAAAAAAGTTGAACACCTTGAGGGCTGGTGTAGGGAGAACCATCGGGTGCTAAATGTAGCCGAAACATAAAAGGTGATCATCGACTTTCACAAGGTGTGGATCAAGCATGCTCCCCCCCTTCAGCATCAGCGGCCAATCAGTAGAGGGAGAGGAAGATGTCAGGTTCCTAGGTGTGGAGATCTTGCAAGGTCTGAACTAGCATCAGAAAATCTCAGTGATCCAAAAATCGGCCCAGCAAAGAAAGGAGTTTGAAACAAGTCCCTCTCCTCACCAGTAACCTCAGAATTTTTTAAGTGGTGTGGTTGAGTGTTCTAACATAATGTGTGTCAGCGTGGTATTCTAGCTGCAGTATGTCAGACAAAACATGACTGCAGAGACTAGTTGGAGCAGCCGAGAGTTTCCTTTCCTCTGTCCAAGATCTCTTCCACAGATTCTGCAGGAGTAGTCCACTAAACATCATAAAGGATCCCTCACACCGTATCCATAAATGTTCTTAACTGATGCCATCAGGCAAACGGTTCCACGTTAAAAGAGGCTGAACCTACAGACTGAACCTACAGACTGAACCTGCAGACTGAACCTGGAGACTGAAGCTACAGACTGAACCTACAGACTGAATCTGGAGACTGAACCTACAGACTGAACCTACAGACTGAACCTACAGACTGAATCTGGAGACTGAACCTACAGACTGAACCTGCAGACTGAACCTGCAGACTGAATCTGGAGAATGAACCTACAGACTGAACCTACAGACTGAACCTACAGAATGAACCTACAGACTGAATCTGGAGACTGAACCTACAGACTGAACCTACAGACTGAACCTACAGACTGAATCTGGAGAATGAACCTACAGACTGAATCTACAGACTGAACCTACAGAATGAATCTGGAGAATGAACCTACAGACTGAATCTACAGACTGAACCTACAGACTGAACCTACAGACTGAATCTACAGACTGAACCTACAGACTGAATCTGGAGACTGAACCTACAGACTGAACCTACAGACTGAACCTGCAGACTGAACCTACAGACTGAACCTACAGACTGAATCTGGAGACTGAACCTACAGACTGAACCTGCAGACTGAATCTGGAGAATGAACCTACAGACTGAACCTACAGACTGAACCTACAGACTGAATCTGGAGAATGAACCTACAGACTGAATCTACAGACTGAACCTACAGACTGAACCTGCAGACTGAACCTACAGACTGAATCTGGAGAATGAACCTACAGACTGAACCTGGAGACTGAACCTGGAGAATGAACCTGGAGACTGAACCTACAGACTGAACCTACAGACTGAACCTACAGACTGAACCTACAGACCGAACCTACAGACTGAGCCTACAGACTGAACCAGGAGAATGAACCTGGAGAATGAACCTACAGACTGAACCTACAGACTGAACCAGGAGAATGAACCTGGAGAATGAACCTACAGACTGAACTTGCAGACTGAACCTACAGACTGAACCTACAGACTGAACCTGCAGACTGAACCTACAAACTGAACCTGGAGACTGAACCTGCAGACTGAACCTACAAACTGAACCTGGAGACTGAACCTACAGACTGAACCTGCAGACTGAACCTACAAACTGAACCTGGAGACTGAACCTACAGACTGAACCTACAGACTGAATCTGCAGACTGAACCTACAGACTGAACCTGCAGACTGAACCTGGAGACTGAACCTACAAACTGAACCTGCAGACTGAACCTGCAGACTGAACCTACAGACTGAACCTGCAGACTGAACCTACAGACTGAACCTACAGACTGAACCTGCAGACTGAACCTACAGACTGAACCTACAGACTGAACCTACAGACTGAACCTGGAGACTGAACCTACAGACTGAACCTACAGACTGAACCTGCAGACTGAACCTGCAGACTGAACCTACAGACTGAACCTGGAGACTGAACCTACAAACTGAACCTACAGACTGAACCTGCAGACTGAACCTGCAGACTGAACCTGCAGACCGAACCTACAGACTGAACCTACAGACTGAACCTGCAGACTGAACCTACAGACTGAACCTACAGACTACCTACAGGGGTTGCTTAATTGACGTTTGTTTGTGTGTGTTTTTAAAGGTTTGTGTTGACCCTGAAGAAACACGCCTTTATTTTGCCTGCACTTGTTGTTGGACAGCAAATTGAGTTTAACCCTTTAATGACCTCTATCTCATCAACATGATCAATACTTGCCATCATTTCAAAGTACTATCGACAAAACTCTTTTTTTTGTCTAAAATTAACATTGTCATTAACAAAAAGTTGCCAAAAACACCCAATGTATCAAATGTGATACAAAAAATATATAATAAAAATATATCATACACAACATGATATAGCAAAACAAAGTGGATTTTGTTATAAGGGTTATTAAACATCTCAGTTCTTTGATGGGCTGGGTCTCACAGGGTTAATTTCCAGATTATTTGTGTAAATTTCATGACTCTAAAGTTGTCTTGGAAGGTTGTGACACTGTGTTCATGAAATCTGTATAAAGGTCTGAGACACAGTACTGAAAACAAGCTTTGCTGTAGTTCGACAGCTCAGCCACTTGATTGTGGTGTGTAATGAGACTTATTTTCACACAGTCATTTGGCGCTGTCACCAAGTGGCAACACTGTAACACAGCAGTTCATTTCCTGTGTATGTAAAGAATTTCAGTATATGTAACTGTAACTAATGTGTTCCTCCCTTTTCTCTCTCACTGTAGGCACTTCCTCTTTAAAACAGGCACAGGCACTACCCCCCTCTTCTCCACAGCTACTCCTGGCTACACTATGGCAACAGGCTCAGTGTACTCCCCTCCTACCAGGCCGTTACCTAGGAATACTCTATCCCGCTCAGCCTTCAAGTTCAAGAAATCCTCCAAGTACTGCTCATGGAGGTAAAATGAATTTTTCACCTTATTGTCCATCAGTAAGAAAGAGTACCTGCAAGCACACGCTTTGACTTTACTCAGAGTTTCAGGAGTTTGGGGAGATGCTGGCAAACAAGCTCGAGTTAGACCACTCCTGGGCCAATTTGGCTACCGGGGTATGTTCTTCAGATGAGTGGGAAAAACACACAGCACACTTTGCATCCTGTCTCTTTCAAGAACTTTCCCAGAGAGCACAGAGAGAGGCGGTTCTCCCAGATCCACACAACTGAAGTGATTTCTCTTTTGTCCTCATAGAGATCACATTTGATCAGTTTTTGGGTCACTTGATAAATTAAATCAGTATATTTGTGTCGAGAAATAAATGCAAAATATGAAACTGTGTAAAGTGCATGACAGTCATTTTATTCACAGAAAGAGAGTTCATAGATATTTTGTTGTACTTGATAAGCATCAAATTTATCTTTTTATGCTTTGCTTCAGTAGAGTAGATGTTTATTTAAATAGAATCAAAGAAAGTGGATCTATAAAACCATCAGCACGAGTGTGGAGCTCTCAGGTTCGAGGTAAACGATTGAAACAACTACAACAGGAGTGACAAGATATGCTGAGCAGAGAATTCATGAATGCTTTCATGTGTTGAGACTTTAAAGTAGAATCTAGAGAACAGCTGACTCTGCTATTTGTTTGCCTACCACAGATTTGTGGCTTATTGTAATGCCTTGGTAACTATTTTAGATCCTTTAACTCTCCTTTTGCAAGTTCCACACAACCAGAAACACTCGGTGCAGGGCAAAACTCTGATCAGATGTTATTTTCCACAGACATAGAGGTGTAGATATATTTTATCGGCAGTGTCCAATGATGCAGATAAAATGACCAATGTTAGGAAGTAGCATGAGGTATTTTGGGAGTGGTCACACAAGGCTTCAAGCTGGAGCTAACGTTTGTTTGCAAAAATAAATACAATCCCCAATAAGATGGTGGGATTGGTAATTAAAATAAATGAATGCTTCCAAAATTACTCCAGAAAACTGTGACACGTGTTACAACCTTTGTTTCCTTTGTTTCCTTTTTTCTCAGGTGTACAGCCCTCAGTGCAGTAGGTCTGTCTGTACTGCTGTCTGTCATGCTCTGTTACTGCATCGGTAAGCTAACAAACACACACTCACACACTCACACACTTATAATGCCTCTGAATGACAAATGAAATCTTGTATTTGTGTCCACTGTTACTGTGAATTCCTGCCGTCTGTTCAGCGTCTTGATATAAGCTATCCTTGTGCTATTGTTGCTGCATGTGGGGGTTTTCTCTCTGTGGGATGAGCCCATCAGATAACCAGATAGTTAACTTATTAAACCCACACTCGGCAGAGACATCTGCCTTAGGTCTAATACCAAGAGACAACACCTGCATAACAGTACAAAAGAATGACTCGTTAAGATCATCCCCTGACAACATTACAGTTAGGAAATGCAGTATCTGTAAGAATTCATATATTATGTCTGAATTTCCATCTTTAAAAAAAAAAAATATATATATATATATATATATATATATATATATATATTAGGGGTGCAACGATACACAAAATTCACGGTTCGGTTCGGTTCGATACTTTGGTGTCACGGTTCGATATTTTTTCGATACAAAAAAAATGTTCATGCATTTTTAATTTGTCATTTATTAAAATTATAAATATATATTTTAACTCAAAAGTACAGTTTTTAAATGTAACCCTAACCCTTGTGCGTGTTTTTTATTTTGACAGCGAATGCGCACCTGCGGACCACTTATGTGCAGCCCTGGTTATTTAGCTCATCATATTGCAGCCACAGAAATTCTTTTGTCCATGAAACCATAAAGCTGCAATTTCTTTTTGCCTTATAGTCTGATTTGTCATAACTTCTCCGTTTTGTGGTAAGCTTTTCTTTGGCTGTCACTTCTTCACCCTGACCTGTCTTATTTGGCTCAGCAGAACTGAAATGCTTTTACACGCTCACTCACATAAGCTCAGCGATTCTCTGCGCGATCAACCTCTCACATGTTTAAGCTGCGGGAGATTTCACTTGTCATGTTTGCATAGTAAGCTAACGATTGATAAGACGATGTCAGAGGAATTGGTGCACAAATTATCATCACTCAGATCAGTGCTGTCGCTCTCTATACACAGTTCGCACGATTGCAAAGTGAAAGCAAAAAAACAAGCGCAAATTCAAACGCGACTTCAATATGTCACATATTGACAGTGGCTCACCGATGCCAATGACATAATTACCCAGCTACATTTCCGAAAGAATGCAAAAGCATTGACATATATTTTTCCTACAATACGGGCAGGGAAGAGATAGATTTTGGTAAACCGACTGAAAAAATCGCTAGCCCCGGGACGTCGGGCTAGCGATATTGCAAGCCCTGTATCTGATTGAGGAATCACTCATCTTTGGAAAAGAGAGTTTATTACAGAGAAATGTCTCTTTCCAAAATAAAAGCTATACTATCCGCTTCTTCTGGGCTATATTCTCAGCAGCATAAGGAGAATCATGTGCTAACAGCTGTCTAAATGACTCGGCTAAAGTTAGTAGCATGCTTGCTTGTTTTTTTTTTCTGCTTCCACTTGTCTTTGCACTAGGATGATGTCGGCGTAAATGTGCAGTCATATTCGTTGTGTTCCCACTAGTGCTTTCAGGTTAATCTCGTTGAAATGACCTTAACGCCACAACACGGCAAATCTCCGTTAACGAGCTACCGCCGATCGCCCCGTGCATGGGGCTAGACTGGCCAACACGTTAACGAGCTAACTGCGCTAACACACTAGTTCCCACCAATGTAATTGAGCATTGCATGGCACATCCAACATACTGTTTTACTTTAGTCCATGACTCGCTTACCTTCAGGGTCATACGTCACATGAAAACCAAAATAATTCCAAACGCCAGATCTGAATGAGGTTCAATTTGCCTGTTGCAAGTAGAGCTTAACTTCTGTCTCGCTAGCTTGCCCTGCGCTCTTCCTTCTGACTATGCTGTCTGTGTTGAGCGCTCAGTGGATCTGCGCTCGACAGTGCAGCCTAGGCGGAGTAGTCGAACGCAGATTCACTGAGCGCTCAACACAGACAGCATCGTCAGAAGGAAAATTGATAAAATAAATTACAAATGTTGTATTGTTCGATACATATGCGTACCGAACCGAAAGCACTGTATCGAACGGTTCAATATCGATACGAATATCGTTGCACCCCTAATATATATATATACACACACACATACATATATATATATATATATATATATATATATATATATATATATATATATATGCGTCACTTTTCCAGCTGTGGTCATAAAAAGCCCTTCAGTGCTTTTCTTTCTCCCCTGCAACACTTTCAAACTGTCAAAGCAATTTACTCCTTGTTAGATTGTGTGCAAGAAGGAAGAAGAGAAAAAACAGAGTCAGAGGGGAGTTTTTCTTTTTCCAAAGGTCATTGATTCCCACAATAGAACTAAAGCAATTACAGCTGAAGCTCAGACGGTCCTTGGACATGTAGATCCCTCGCCACTGGCTTTGTGGGCGGTGTGGTGTTGGTGGGTGGGGAGGGGGTCGGGGGAGGGAGGGGGGAGCGAACTGTAATGTCCACATTTTGACTTTTTTCTCGAAATAGAATTATGACTTTAATCTGGTACTTTCAACTTTATTCTCAGAATGCTCGGTGATATCTGTGTTTTTATTCGTGTGGCCCTGATACTACAAGCTAACGTCATACTGAGCAACAGTTTGACTACGTTGAGTTTATTTGCTAAATGCAAGTCACATTAGGCGAGGCCCACGTTAGAGCCATTTCAGAAAAGTTGCAGTAACAGTAACCACAGTCCTGCATAGCTGAGCAGGAGTGGGTGGTAGGCAGGACCGCGCTGTGATCTGAGATACAAGGCGGAAAGAAGAACGTTTTTTAAGAAATAAATGTCATAAGGTGGGAAAATAAACTTCCTGTCTGAACTAAGGAATCGACAAAAAGTGAGTGTGAAGCCAGGGAAGACACAGTGCTGTGAAAAAGTATTTTCCCAGAGGCCTGACTTTGGAATTCTTTGCATATTCATGACACTTAAATATTTCAAGTCATGAAACAAATGTTAAAATTATATAAAGATAACCTAAGTACATAGAAAAGATGTAATCTTTCTATAATATTTGAATTGAAGGGACCCTCCCGACCCTCCTTGTTAATAATGAATTAACTGTGATTGGCCACATTTCTGGGAAAGCTGAGTTCAGCCTCACTCACCCTGGTCTGATTACTGCCAGAGCTGCTGACAAAGTGAAGAAGGCTTAAAGATCTCAAATACAAACATATCCTCCTGTAACATGAGGAAACTCAGAAACAGATGAGACAACGTATGGATGGATGGAGTCTACAGTAAACAACATATATACACACCAGTGAAAGAACAATTTTAAGTTAGAAAACTGTCAAAGTAAAACTGACATTGTGTAAGAGTGTTAGACTTTGTGTTAATAAATAACACGTGCACTATAAATTTAAAAAAACAGGTGGGTAGAATCATATTTGTCACATTCATCTTTTATCTGCCACAGAGTGAAGTTATTATTCAGTTTTATAGAGACAGGAATGATCACCTGAAGCAGGTTGAACCAGTCGGAAGGAGCTCTGTAGCCTCGGTAGTGTGGAGCGGTGCGTCTCATCAGCTGTCCATGATGGAGAGCAGTTTGGAGCTTGTTCAGTGACCTCCTGGGACTCACTGACTCTGATGGTTCCAACTTTGTGAATCAGTTTGTTGTTCCTGCTGGCGTCTCTGCACTGATGCTGCCCGGTACACAGTCTATCAATACATAGTTTATCAATACAAGTATTAGATATATTAGTCACAACTATGAAGAAACTATAAAGGAAAAACCTGAAACGTAACTACAGGAGCAGTCACCGCAACGAGACCAACCCCCAAAACAAGTTTTACAGGTGGTCCACTGACACTTTTTGCCTCCTCGAGATTGCTTCTTTTTTTACTAGTTTTGCATTTGGCTGCGGTCACTTTGGTAGCATAAGGCGATACTTGGACTGATGGACTAATTCTTGTATAGTGTTTTTCTACTTTACCTGACCACTTAAAGCGCTTCATGCCTCATTCGCCCTTTCATACAAGCACTTTCTTTCTATTTAACATTCACATGCATTCACACTGCAGTGGATGCAATGGAGAGCAACATGGAGTTAGTATCTTGCCCAAGGATATTTGGCATGCAGACTGGAGCATTCAGAGATAAAAACATCAACCTTCCAATTAATAGACGACCTACCTCTTGAGCTATAGTCACCCCCTAAACCTGGACAAAATATTGACATTTTGCTACCAGCACAGTCTCAAGGGCATGGAGGAGATTTCAGGAGACAGGCAGAAACTCTAGGATAGCTGGACAGGTAACTGCACAGGTGCAGTCCTTTAGCAGAAGTATCTGCTCCTTTGTGCAACGAGGAACAGAGCCCTACAAAATAACCTCCAACTGGTGTGAATGTCTCCAACCAAAAACAAAGTTCCTGAGGATAGCCTGAGGGTTCAGCGTCCTCTAGTGGGCTCTGTGAACACTGTCTGACACAATGGAGGCTTACTGGCATTTGCCATAGAATACAGGAATTGGCAGGCCCACCATGGACACCCTGTGCTTTTTGCAGGTACACCCTGAGCACATGTTGCAAATGTGCAATGGTATGGAGAACGTTCTGCTGCCTGTAACTTCATTCAGCATAATGTTCTGGGGAGGCACAACCATGAAGGGCCACAGATGCACAGACCTCTGCAGGCTACTTAATGGCACCCTGACTTCCATCAGGTACCGGCTGTACTCCTTGGATCCATTATCAGACCCTACGCTGGAAGAGTCGGTCCTAGGTTCTTCCTGGTGAATGACTATTTCATGTGGCGAGAGCATGCAGGCAGCTCATTGATGCCCAGGTCCAGATCCCCTGAGAGGAGAACCCTCCCCACACCCAGGATGTCATCTGTCATCTCATTCGGAGCCCTTATGCTGCACATGGGGGCCACACAAATCACTGAGTACTATTTTGTGTTACAGTGCAGTTTTCGGCTGCCAAGTTGCATAATTTCTTCGTCTTGATTTTCAGCGTGAGTATCTGTAGGTAGTACAAGGGGCAAAACAGGCTTCTATAGCTCAGCCTGCAGGGCTCACCCTGTAGCTCTCCATAAGACTTCTCTGTGGGTTTCTTCTGGCTTAAAAACAGTTAGCCCTCACAGTGAAGTCACACACACACACACACACACACAACAAGAAGATTGGTGATTTATGTTTCTGTGCATTTTCATATTTCTGCGTCCCAGGTGCTATATGTTCTTTTTCCTTTTGTTTGGTTTTTATTAGAGATGCAGCATTGGTACATTACATTGTGCATTTCTATTTGTGTGCTATCCTTTTATTATATTTTCTCCTAACTTCCCTTTTTCTATTCTTCCTGTCAGCTTAGACATTGTCAATTTTCAATTCAATTATATTTATAGAGCGCCAAATCACAACAACAGTCACCTCAAGATGCTTTATATTGTAAGGTAGACCCTACAATAACACATGCAGAGGAAACCCAACAATCATATGACCCCCTATCAGCACTTTGGCGACAGTGGGAAGGAAAAACTCCCTTTTAACAGGAAGAAACCTCCGACAGAACCAGGCTCAGGGAGGGGCGGGGCCATCTGCTGTGATTGGTTGGGGTGAGAGAAGGAAGACAGGATAAAGACATGCTGTGGAAGAGAGACAGAGATTAATAACAAGTATGATTCAATGCAGAGAGGTCTGTTAACACATAGTGAGTGAAGAAGAAACACCCAGTGCGTCATGGGAATCCCCCAGCAGCCTACACCTGTTGCAGCATAACTAAGGGAGGATTCAGGGTCACCTGGTCCAGCCCTAACTATATGCTTTAGCAAAAAGGAAAGTTTGAAGCCTAATCTTGAAAGTAGAGATAGTGTCTGTCTCCTGAATCCAAACTGGAAGCTGGTTCCACAGAAGAGGGGCCTGAAAACTGAAGGCTCTGCCTCCCATTCTACTTTTAAATACTCTAGGAACAACAAGTAGGCCTGCAGAGCGAGAGCGAAGTGCTCTAATAGGGTGATATGGTACTACAAGGTCATTAAGATAAGATGGGGCCTGATTATTTAAGACCTTGTATGTGAGGAGCAGGATTTTGAATTCAATTCTGGATTTAACAGGAAGCCAATATATTATTACATTGTCTTATTATATTACATTATATTATACATATAATGTAGTGACTGGAAGAACACTGATAGAAATCAATCAATAAACAGATAAAAGAAAAAGAGGAGCCTCTAGAGAATTTATAAAATCTTGGAAAAGCAAAATGTTTTTGGCACAACTGTGCATCCAGATCATAATTCTGATTGCAAATGCTGCCAAACAGAACAGGATTTAAAAAACAAAGAAACTGCCAAGAAGGCCTGACCATGCATGTACGACAGCTCCACGACAGAGCCTTGATTTCAGAGGACACAGTGATAAAGACTTAATTGGACAAGATTCAGAAGTAAACTGTAGCTTACTACGCTTCCTGAGAAATGTGCTCACACCTGCTGACATAGAGTTGTTATACATTCTGAGCACTGACCTGAGGGGATTGCTCATTTTAACCAGCTTCACATGAGCGTACAGCACTGTAACTACAACAGACCAGCAGTTAAATGTTTTCCTCTGTAAATATTCTGGACATTAGAGGTGAGACAGCGTGGCCGCTGTCACTGTGGGTGGGCTGAACTGGGCGCGGACAGAGTGAAGCCCTGGTCTGCTTTGGGGTAGTCAGTCTTCTTCATGCTGCAGATTTTTCCACAATGAAGTTTCTATTGCACTCTTCTCATTATGTTGTCAGTTCCACAAAGGTAATATAAACTATCTAAATAATATGACATATTTGGTAGCAGAAAGCTGCTGACACCATGTGATGGATGAATGTATCGTTTTTAGATTGAATCTACCTTTAAATCCACAAGATTGTTCTACTGGTTTTTCGCTCTCGCATGTTCATTGCCCTCGCCATTATCCTCTTACCTTATGACTCACACAGATGCCGACACATGCACATTCAGGCTGCTGTTGATTAGCCAGCACTCTCCCATGACCCTTTGCTCATGGCCTCACTATGAGGGGTTGTGGGTAACAGGCTAGCACAGCAGGGCTCTAATTTAATGAGGCAGATGGTTGTCTATGTGTGTGCAGAATAACTGCATTAGTGTGTGTTGAGCGTCGTAGGAGGATCCACAGCAGGGGTTTCTCTCAATAAATGTTGCCATGTTAAATCAGTAATTGGTCCTTGACACAACTCACTGTAATACGTATTACAGTGAGAGTGCAGAAATCAGATATTCACGAATTCTTTTAAGTTCCAGACAGTAGAGACATTACAGAGGTGGAGCTTTGCTATTAGAACAATGTCATATGTCACAATAATGTTGATCCTAGAAAAAAATAGCTCTGGAAAAAAAATTTGGCTTAAGATTGTCACACAGGATATATCAACAGATTATATTAGTTGTTAACCTTTCTGTTTTTAAAGCAGCTACCTGTATTTTGTGATGAAGGTGTTGTTCAGCCTAAGGAGCTTGGAAAGAGAATCGTCTGAACTTCTGTAAGTTTTCTTGAAGACGTTTCATCCCAGAAGGTTCTTCAGGTCTAAGAGCAATTGGCTGCGAGTCCCAGATTTAAGCCCTATGGGAGTGTCCGAAAGAGGGACATGGACCCCCTATTGATCCTCTAACTCACTAAATATATGAAGTGTTAAATGTGATATGTAGTCTGAAGCAGTGATGTGGTGGCTGTAGCTCAGAAGGTAGAACAATCTGCCAGTTAGCGGTTTAGTCTTTACCTGGTCCTGTGTGAGAGTTAAAGTGTCCTTGGACATACTGAAGCTCAAAGTTGTTGTTTGTTGGTGAGCTTGACAGACACAAAGTGCTGTTTAAGTTTGAATAAATGTGGCTTGTAAAAAAAAGTGCTCTGAATGTGCAATGAGACTAGAAGTGAAATAAATAATGAAAAAGATGCTAATGATACAATTGTTATAACATTGTTGTATTTACATTTTTGTGTCATAACAAATTATCCAATCAAGCTATTTAGGAGAAAACACAAACATCAAGATAAGCTGTGGATGTCAAAGTGCTTAGAAAACACAGGCAAAGACTGTTTTTACAAGGTACAACGATTTAGAGGCAGCTTAATCACAAAGTGTGATAGTGTTTTATGTGTGTCTAGATTATGAACACTAATTGGTAAATTATTAACTAGTATTAAAAAGAGTAGATGGATTCGTCGTTCTCCATTTGGAGCATGTAGATAGAGTTATTGATGGGAACTTAATGTTTGTTTGTGTGTTTTATAACTTCTGCTTTCTTTTTTTATTTTTAAATGTATTTTGTTTTTCATTTTATTTATAGGGCAGCACGGTGGCACGGTGGTTAGCACTGTTGCCGCACAGCAAGAAGGTCCTGAGTTCAATTCCACCATCAGGCCGGGGTCTTTCTGTGTGGAGTTTGCATGTTCTCCCCGTGTTTGCGTGGGTTCTCTCCGGGTACTCCGGCTTCCTCCCACCGTCCAAAGACATGCAGCTTGTGGAGATAGGTTAATTGATTAATCCAAATTGTCACTAGGTGTGAGTGAATGTGAGTGTGAATGGTTGTCTGTCCCTGTGTGTTGGCCCTGCGACAGACTGGCGACCTGTCCAGGGTGTACCCCGCCTTTCGCCCTATGACAGCTGGGATAGGCTCCAGCGCCCCCCGCGACCCTGAAAAGGATAAGCGGAAGCGAATGGATGGATGGATGGATGGATTTTATTTATATTTGTTCAAAATAAAGCTGTCAATCAAAAATGTGAAGTGTTTTATAAATAGCACTTCATGTTCATGTGCATCATACTTATTGGAGATGAAAAGATAACTGCGATACTGTAAAAATAGTTTATGTGCCTGTGTGGGTTTCCTTTCAGACAGACATCTGATTATCTCTGGGCTTGATGATAGAAAAAGTATTTTGATCTGGATCAAATTAATCCCGCACTACAGATTTCCTCAGATACATAAAGACTTTACAACTTTTTATGTCTATAATTAAATCTAGAAGTCATCTTTACAGACTTTTGTTGAATTGAAAAACTGTTGCCTGTGTACTAGGATGTTTTGAATTGTTTGGCAAGTCCAACACAATGAGATGGCCAACAAGACAACGGTTACAGGTAAAGGAACCCTGAGACAGATGGAATAAAACAAAAAACTATCTGTATTTAAAAAATGAGGAAGAAAACACAAAATCCAAATAACAAAATGTTTCACAAGGGGAGAAAAAATAGCTTCAGCTAATAAATGCAAGGCACTGGGGGTAAATAAACTACCAAAATAAAACAGGAGCTAAATAACCATTAACAGGGAAAGGCATAAAATTATATAACAGAGGGGGAAAGCCGCAGGAGGACTAAACCCTCTGAAACAAACAGAAACTGGAACAATGAAATAAAAGATGAAAATACAGGGCTAAGAAAAAGTGTTTGTCCCCGTCCTCAAAGAACCCAGAACAACATCAAAGAACCCAGAACAACATCAAAGAACCCAGAACAACATCAAAGAACCCAGAACAACATCAAAGTACCAGAACAACATCAACGATCCCAGACCAACATCAAAGAACCCAGAACAACATCAAAGAACCCAGACCAACATCAAAGTACCCAGAACAACCTCAAAGAACCCAGAATAACATCAAAGAACCCAGACCAACATCAAAGAACCCAGAACAACATCAAAGAACCCAGAACAACATCAAAGAACCCAGAACAACATCAAAGAACCCAGAACAACATCAAAGAACCCAGAACAACATCAAAGAACCCAGAACAACATCAAAGTACCCAGAACAACATCAAAGAACCCAGAACAACATCAAAGAACCCAGAACAACATCAAAGAACCCAGACCAACATCAAAGTACCCAGACCAACATCAAAGAACCCAGAACAACATCAAAGAACCCAGACCAACATCAAAGAACCCAGAACAACATCAAAGTACCCAGACCAACATCAAAGAACCCAGAACAACATCAAAGAACCCAGACCAACATCAAAGAACCCAGAATAACATCAACGAACCCAGACCAACATCAAAGTACCCAGAACAACATCAACGAACCCAGAACAACATCAAAGTACCAGAACAACATCAACGATCCCAGACCAACATCAAAGAACCCAGAATAACATCAAATAACCCAGAAACAACATCAAAAGTAACCAGAACAAACCTCAAAGGAACCGCAGAATACATCAAAGAACCCAGACCAACATCAAAGTACCAGAACAAACATCAAAGAACCCAGAACACATCAACGTGACCCAGAACAACATCAAATAACCAAGAACAACAACAAAGTACCATAACAACATCAAAGAACCCAGAACAACCTCAAAGAAACTCCAGAAACAACATCAAAGTACCCAGACCAACCTCAAAGAACCCAGAATAACATCAAAGAACCCAGACCAACATCAAAGAACCCAGAACAACATCAAAGAACCCAGAACAACATCAAAGTACCCAGAACAACATCAAAGAACCCAGAACAACATCAAAGAACCCAGAACAACATCAAAGTACCCAGAACAACATCAAAGAACCCAGAACAACATCAAAGAACCCAGAACAACATCAAAGTACCCAGACCAACATCAAAGAACCCAGAACAACATCAAAGAACCCAGACCAACATCAAAGAACCGTGGCTCTCACTTGCCTCAGATAAGATATTGTTCATGATTCAATGTTAAAGACAAGATAAAGACTGGCAGAGTTCCAAAGAACAAACCTCTGCTGACTAAAGGAACACACAGACGTGTTCATGATCCACAAGACTTTTTGAAAACTATTCTGTGGAATTATGGCATAATATTTAAACATTTTGAAAGGTTTGCATCCTGTTACATGTGGTGCAAAATGAACAGCATTCCATAAAAAGGTCAAATATGGTGGTCGTAGTATGATGGGCTGCTGTTGCTTTGCTGCTTCAGGATCTGGATGACCTGGCGTGACCTTAAACAGGCTGTTCTCATAACCCTCCAATTTTATAGAAAGATGATAACATTCCTCCGCGGGGATGTGAGAAATCCATATCGCAAACACTTACTTACTCTTCTCGCTGCCAGCAGCACAACTTATTATTGGGCAATTCTTTTTTCACACAGGGCCAGACAGGTCCATTGTTTTTCACTTAATAAATCTGAATTTCATTTAAAACTGCATGTTCAGTGTTAGTCAGGTTTGTTTGTGATCTGAAACATGTGACACACTTGCTCATTTTGTTTCAACATAATTCTGAGGCTCCTTATCCTGTAGGAGTGAACAACAGTTTGAGCTGAGATCTGTGATGAGCTGTGTGGTTGTGGATGTTTCTGTAGCTGGTGGATACTCGTTTCACTTTTTATCCTACTTATTTCTCAACTGAGATGTAGCAGGAGATGAGCTTGATGTCTAAAGTTGTCTGATGCTTTAACACAAACACACACCTGATGCTTGTTTATGTGTGTGTGTGGAGGTGAGGGAATGGTTAGACTGGTGTTTGCTTGCATATTTGAGTGTCTAATAGATTACTGCTGAACACTAAACATTTTGCCTCCCTGTTCGTCTGCTCCTCTTTGCAGCCATGCACCTGTTTGGTCTAAACTGGCAGCTTCAGGAGAGTGAGGGATACGGAGCCTTTGAAAATGGAGGTGGAGGAAGAGACACAACACCCAACACATTTATAGTGTCTACAGACAACAGTGAGTCCCTGCTTACAGAATTTTTCCTTCCCTTTCTTTCGACATTAAAAACAATAAAAGCTGTGGAAAAGAGCTGGACGCAGGAGCCCAGGATAGCCTTCAGAGTTTACCACATATTATAATCTGCCACTCACTCTCAGAGGTCAGGGTTTCTCTCCAGCCCTTTTCAGAGTCTGATGTTTGATATCACTTTGATGCTTGGCAGGCACACACACACAAACACACACTGAGTTGGACTTGAACAACACCCTTAACTGGCTTTTTTGAAGATGGAGATGTAGTGACCCTGCTCTGAGTCCCCCTGGGCTCGAGGCAGAAAACAGGAAATGGACAGTACAACTCAAAGCAACCAGATACAAACCAAACAGATTTTCACATCAATAACATGCTTTGTTTTTGAGTTATGCAGTCTGAAAACTTATTTTGAAGGCAGTGACTAACAGCATTGCAAAGAAACCAGAGAAGTATTGTAAAAGAAAAATGAGTGTAACAGGTAACAGAGATGTAGGACAAAAGCCACGGCTGCTGACCTCACCCTGCCAGTCACGCTTTTGTTAAATGTGCAGCTTTTCTGTTCTGTGGTTATTCTCTCTCTTTGTCTGCCTGTCAGACTCTTTTAGTTTCATGTCTTCATTTTCTCAGCTTTTCTTGCCTTTTTTTCTCAATTCGTTCTTTTCTTTTTGTCGCTGCTCATCCCTTCTGTTCACACCACAAAGCAGTGCTGAATAAAACTTAAAATGAGCGAGATAACAGCAGCACAGCCCGACTGTTGGAGGATGTTTACTGAAAGCTGTGAGGGCTCTGAAATCGTTGTTTGGAAACAGAGAAAAACTATAAATGTTTCCTTTCTGCTGGAAAAAGTTTGCTCCCAAACTTTAAACTTACAACAGTTTAAATATGTGCAGGGATATGAGTCGAAAACAAGTCACAGATAATGTTAAAGAAAAGAAAGAAAGAGTTAAACAGGTTTAAACGATTTAGGCAAAGAATGAGTTAAATGGCAGTATTAGAAAGCAGATCTCCACTCCTGTGTGTTAGCTGTTATACACAGGAAGAGTGAGAACTACAGAAACGTCAGGGGTGGGAGTCTTTCTCACATAAGAAATAATAGTTTGTGTCTTTGAGTTGAACACTTGTGTTATATGCAGCATGTCATATCAGCTAATGCATAACACAGGTAAATATTCACACTCTGCTGACACACCTGAGCCAGTGCTGGTGAACACACTCTAGCTCTACTCTCTGCAAACTACACTGAAGCTAAAGAAACACAAACAGGTGTGTGTGCCATGATTCCTTTGTGTGAAGGAACCTTTTCTCAGTATCAGTTAGTGTTAGTGTCACAGTCCACGACTGACACATTCAAGGACATTCAGTAAATCACATTGTTGCAGGTTTAAGGGCGTCTTTGCTTTAACAGTGTGGCAGTTCTGAACACAATAACATTAATAACACAACAGCCAAGTTAACTCATAATCCCGTCCATTACAGTATAATACATTCTGTCAACGTTTAGTAAGGTGTAGATTCTATAAAACATGCATCATTGACGTTTGTCCTTGTTGTTATGGTTTGTGTGGTAGGTGTTACAGGTTAACTGGTTTTTACTTTAACTGGTTAGATTTTTCTACAAATTCCACTTTCATTGTTCCAGATGTTATACCTGCAGATTATTCTTTACCCTCTTAAAAGCATGACATACACTGGAGTTTCTGTGTGAGGTATGGGGTACAGGTCAGGAGGAAGAACATGTCATCTACTAATCAAAGCAGTGGTGGTGGTTCAACTCCTGGCTGCTCGAGTCTGTGTGCCAAACATCCTTGAGCAACATATTAACCCCAAGTTGCTCTTTGTTGCGTTTCCTGTAGGCTGAATGTTGGATAGAAAGCACAGAAAAACATAGCAAAAGTGAATGAGGCAGGTTGTATAAAGCATCCAAGGTGCTTATACAACCTGCTCTGCAAGAGTAGAAAAGAACCAGCCCAGTTACCATTTACATATATAACTGTTAACCACAGGGATCAGCCACGTAAGCGTGCCGACACTTTCTGAGGTTCAGCTTTTGTTTTCTTTCGTGACTTTGCACTCACTCAAAAGAAAACCTTAATTAACCTGTAAGAAATCTCTGAGTGTTATTATATGTTCACTTACTTACTGTTTTCAACTGACCAAACATAATCATTTCTTCTGCAGTGAATTTTCTGTAGTGAAGTACCACAACCAATGTAACCTGTCTCCAGTGTCTGTTAGCTCTCTAACAAGCACTGGTATTATCTCCGATGTCGACGATGGACAGTGTTCTTCCTACGTAGCCATGATGGTGGCTTTTAGAGCATCTCATGGATTCAGTTTGATGTGTTTTCCTTCTGCAGGTAAGATGCTTTTTCTAGAGAACAACACCATAGACACAGGAGAGGTGGATGTGGGGAGACGAGCCATACAAGATATACCTGCAGGTGAGCTGTGTACACAAATGCACCTGTGTCGGGATCTGCTGTGATTAATACTCTGTAAACTCAGTGTAACATTTCCAACACCCCACACCAGTTTGTAGGATTGTTACGTCGTGTAGTGGAATCTTTCTGTGTTTCACCTCCATGTTTCTGTTAATCAGTTATATCAGTGATGGCAGAGATTCTAACAATTCAGTTGAGTGTGTTACTTAAATCTACTACAAAGAGGAACGTAATCATATTATAATAACTATACTTGCAAACAAGGCAGCACAGTGGCGATTAGCACTGTTACAAACAGCAACAAGGTCCTGAGTTCAATACCCCCACCTGCCTGGGGCCTTTGCGTGGGTTCTCTGGCTTCACAGTCCAAAGACTTTCATTATCTAAATTGTGAGGATGGAGTTATAAATATTCCACATGTGAGGAACTCTGCATCTGTAGCACTGCAAATGAAATCACTAGTTTTGTTTACTGGTTTTCACTTGTGACATTATTTTCGAGTGTGTCACAGTAATAAGCCTTAAAGGTTAAACGGCTTTCTTGAAATGAATTCCTTTGCTACATATTTATGAATAAGACGCAGTAGTAACTTGCTGTGCTACAACACCACACGCAGTTGCAGGAAACAGAAGTCGATGGGAAATGAATAACAAATCACACTGTTTTTATAAAGACAAAGAAGGCGGCATTTCTGAAAGTCAGTTGAGGAGTGTTAATATTTAAATCGCTGACGTTAATGTTGTTCTGTTTCTTTATTCAAGGTGTGTTTTGGAGGTCCCAGCTGTATATCGACCAACCACAGTTCCTGAAATTCAACATTTCCGTCCAGAGAGATGCTCTTGTTGGTGTGTATGGACGCAAAGGCCTACCACCTTCACATACACAGGTAACACGGGAATGCAAATGTTACCAGGACTACTTTAGAACTACTGCACCAACATATTGGAGAGTGGAAAAGTGCATGAAGTGATATTTTCACCATTTGAAGTACTAATGAAGTAATGTGTAGCTTTAATCATTGATTCAAACAGCAGTGATAGAAAATGACACCTGAGTGATTTTCACGTTGTCGTGCGATGACATAGGTTCAAGTTTTTGCCATTTGGCAGTCAGCATTGACTTTTAAGAGACTGCTGTGTCCATCCTTTCATTGTTAATAACATTCAGGGCTCTAGAGTGCGACCAAATATTTCAATGGTGCGACTAAAAAAAATCCTTGGTAGCACCAGTGCAACCAGCTGTTCCAGTAAAAAAAAAAAAGTCTCTGAAAGTCCGTGTGGTCAACAACTGACACACATCATGCCCCTGTCGTGTGTCCCAATCAGACATAGTCAGGGGCGGGACCTCTATGATATGAGAGAGAGGTGAGTAGCTTGAATAAAGCGATATCGATTCATTAAATCCTGAATCGACTTTTAAATATAAACTTATTTTGCCAGAAACGCCAGAATCTCAGGTTAAAGCTCACAAAACTATTTCAACAACCATCATGAGAGCAGGTAACGGACTCCACACAAAGACGTAAACACAGAGCGGACCCCACGCATCAGAATCAGCTTTCTGTTTCTCGGCTTTCTCACCCGACGGCCCGTACACGGACACGCCGTCGGGGCTGAAAGCCGACAGCTCGCTGACTCTGATGCGTCCGGTCCGCGCTTTGTGTTTACGGCTTTTTTGCGCGAGATTCTGATGCTGCAGGTTTTGTCTCTTTCCAACCAAAATTCACTGAACCAGCAGCAAAAGAAGATCCAAACTACGCTTCACATAAACATCGTCATGAATTCCCTCTGACTTCTGCTGTTTTGCACTTCATGCACAGCTCTCTCTCTCTCTCTCTCTGTGTACTTCCCGTCTCAGATCTCTGTTTTCGGCATCATTCATGTGCTTATTACCCATCAGTCTACCGTTGTTTTAAAATGATGCAAAATTGCAGAATATTTTTAAGTTTATCTGCTATAAAAAGCCAGGCCAGGAAAGTCTCCTTCATGTTTTTTTCTCTTTTATCCTCAGTTACTGTGACACAAACGCATCTGCTGTGATGTTCACACCTCTGATGAAGTCTCACGTGTATCAGTACTGATAAATGATCAGAATTATAATATTTCTGACTGTCTGAGGCAAAATTGAATCGAATCGAATCAGGACCTTGTGAATCGGGATCGAATGGATTGTAGAAATCAGTGATGATACCCAGCCCTAGTGAGCCGTAGTGAGCAGCCTAGGCCTGACAGAAGTGGCTGCGATAGCACTGCCCAAGTGGCCCCTCCCCCAAACAGGCCGTCAGAGGAGCCGATGTGATGATTAAGTTTAACATTGTCTGCAATATTGCCAAAGAGTGCCAACGCACTTTAAGCACAAGCACTTTTCAGTAATTTATCTTTCTTCTAGAAATGCACTCCAAATAAAGAACTTTGTGTTGACAAGATTGTTAGTTAATCATTTACAAATCGATTTTGTCTGTATAGACAGCAATTTCCCCCAAAAGTGCACATGTAGAACTGCTGTGTTAAGCGATGTGGTTGAAAACTTTGGGTGCGCCTAAGAAAAAAAGTTAGGCATAGCAGTGCAACCGTGGCAACAAGTTAGTGTAGAGCCCTGACATTATTTTCCAGCATCTGCGTGACTCATTTGTAAAAAAGAAAAACAAAGCAACATTTTTTGAACAAAACAAAACTAAGTTCGGCTGAATGTTTTCGGTATTGCTGCGTCTCTGGTCTTTCTGAAGCTCTTTCACAGTTGCTGCTTCTTTGCTCATTTTTCCAGTGAATTTTCCTCTATTGGTCAAACGTATCTAAAGTCAGAGAAGGAAGCTGACTCAATGGGATGTGACCCTAAGTAAGTTTTAGCCCACTAAAGACCCTTCCCTTTCAAAAAAACAGCTAAATGTAATAACTTTTAAGTAATCATCTGGGAAAGGATAAGGAACTCATTTAGACAACAGATTACCTTCAAGAGAGAGTGACCTAACTCACCACTGAAGGCCTCAGGGGAGCAGAACGACGGAGAGGAAGTGTCAGAGCAGGTTCAGAGCTCGGGGACCAGGTTCGGCAGCCTTGGTGTTAGGGTTTGAATCATGGCGTATATCTCATTGGTGAATTTTCACAAGAGAAGATAATCTGTTTATGTTGACCTAAAACATTATCCTGACATGGAACATGCAGAGTCTGTACATAACCAGATTGTTCTGTTATGTTGGCTGAACTCCAGTAAAGGCCTGACACAGGACCTGAGAGCTGCATCTGGCCCTTCAGCTGATCATCGACTGTTCGCTGAAGCCTGATGGTGTCGATGGGATCTGGTTAGAATTGGAATCATTATTGAGAAAACAACACTTTGATTTTTGGGAACCATTTGACTGGCAATGGCTTCATGTTTGAGGATGACAATGGTCCCAAACACACGGCCAGTGCAGTAAAAGCATACTCGGATAGAAAAAACACACAATGGAAAGCTTGCAGTACTGGACTGGCCTCTCACAGTGTCAGCCTCAACATTATTGAAGTGCGATCATTCTGACAGAGGACAGAAAGAAAGGCAGCCGAGATCCAAAGACGGACCTTGGAATCTCCTTCAAGAAGCCTAGAGAATACTTCAATAAATGATGAGAAAATTACAGGTGGCACATATCGTGTGGCTGTTTCTGTTTATGCTCTGTCATGTCTGAAAGGGACTGAGAGGAACCTTCATTTATAATGTAAATATAGATGAAAGGGCGTCTGTCAAAAGGTTAGAAGCTATGTTATGCATTCAGCATACAGAGCTGACTCATTTAATTGTGGTGTATGCGTGCAATAGTTGCCATGGTAATGTAGGTCATGACCCTGGGATGAGATTTTGTAGGCAAAGGACGACATGATATGTTTCCAACTGAGACGATATTGATGTTTTTATCTTTACGCCTCAAAATGAAACATCACTGAACCAGTGGCTGCAGCTGATATCTGTTCACTACTATAACATTTAGGACAGTTTGTCGTCGTCCCTAGTTCGTCTGACTTTTCTACTTTCAACAAATTTCCGAAATGCTCAGAAAAGCGCATCGAAACAACACAGGAACGACGGCGCCGTCCTAGTGGCAGCCTAAGGCAGCTGCTCTCCGACTCTCTGATTCTGATTCAAGTTATAAATATTTCACAGGCAACTTTACAAGTGAGTGAAGTGCTTCATAACTCTTAGTCCAAAATGAATATAAGCTTCTTCACTAAACTATTCCTTTAATGACTGCACTTACATCTCTGTGTTCTGTCAGAGGACTAATCCACGCAGTCACACAGCTCAGTGTTAGCACTTTAGATGACTTTGCTTCCTGTAAAAGGGAGTTTTTCCCCTTTCACTCATTGTTTTCTCTATTACTGTTGTTGTGAAATGGTCCATTACACACAGAGCGAATTTCATAGACGTCTGTTATGTCATGTGAATACTCAGAGTTTAATTGGTGATATATTTAAGATTCACCTAAGACCATGTGACAACATCGTGGCCGGTTTAGCTCAGTGGGCTGTGTGGCTGAGAGCGGCTGGCCAGGGTTCGAGGCTGACCTCTGTCCTTTCTGCATGTGTTTTATTTAAAGGGACAGTGCAGTCTAACATAGTCCAAGTGCAAAACATGAAACTGATGTAACGCACATAAGTTTAGAGTTATTGCTCATTTTCAACCATTGTCCCTTGTCACAATCACAATGCACATGTTTTACAATAGAACATAAATTTTCATAAAACTAAAATACATCATGGATACAACTACAATTAATAGACAATAAATTTAAAAAAAAACAACAACAAAAAATCATTAATTAAAATGACGACAGCTCTGATTTCCCTTTAACTAAACTTTGACCTTCACTGTAAAGGGTCTGATGTTTGACTTCGGTTGGAAGTGTGCTCCATAGATGGCAAGCTGGAAAATGCTGACTGACCAAATGTAGCTCTGCGATGTGAAACCTTACAGTTCACCATGCTCCCTAGTGAGATGTGTTCTCACTGCACTGCCTAATAAAGACCAAAAAAAGACCACTCGATTGTCAGACTGACCTGCACTGCTGTCCTTGCCAGGCCTTGGCCCTTCAGGAGAATCCAGGTACTGTGCAGGGTGACAGAAACTGGACATGTTGAGCGTCACCTCTAAATCTCAAAGAGCACAGTGGTTAGATTGTCATAGCTGAAACTTTAGGCTAAACCATGGGGAAAATAAGATGTTTGCATTATTGTGCTTTTTTGTTTTCCAGTATGACTTTGTGGAACTGTTGGATGGTAGTCGACTTATTTCGAAAGACAAACGAGCACTGAGTGACACCGACGCAGCACACATACGTCTAGCCGGTTCTTTCGAAGAAGAGTCTGAGGGAGGCCCCCGACATATCCGCTCCGTGAATGTGCATGAGGCTGGGTTCATCCAGTACCTGGACACTGGAATCTGGCACCTGGCGTTTTACAATGATGGACGAAACACAGAACAAGTCTCCTACAATACCATCATCATAGGTGAGACATGCTTGTTCTTCCTGGGACGTTGCTGTAAGAGTGAGTGCACCTCTTCAAAGCATGTGCTCAAAGTATGTGCTACCAGCTTGTTGTTACAGAAATTCAAATCTACTACTACTGTTAATAATAACAATAATTATAGTGAGAAACATCAAAGCAGGTTCTGGAGCTCATAGTTATCTGGAACGTGACAGACAACTCGAAGCAACGTTGAGTAAAGCTGCATTCGATTCCCTGATAAGTTATCTCGAAAAACGAGTTTGAAGTGAAAATACAGACAGTTGACTAACAGATTCAAGCCCAGAACTTTCTGTGAGGGAACATCAGTCACGATATAATCTACATGTAAATGACAACAACATTTCATCCAGTTTTACTTTTTAACCAAACTGGTTGTGGTTATGCACCACTTACATAATCGTCTGTTAGGGTTAGCGCTGTAAAAAGGATTATTCTGTCTTTGTTTAACAGACTAGAAACCTTGAATGGGCTTTTTAGGGAAATGCAGGCACGATAAATGAATTTGGCAGATAAACCTGGTGAGACTGAAGCGACCTGCAACTATATTGGCTGGATGTGATTTTCAATAAATGACCAATATTTAATGTAATACTAGTGTGCTGTGAAAACCTTCACTGGCACACGTGTGTGCAGTTTTAATTAGAGCAAAGGAGCAAAGAAAAGCACAGCAGAGAGGGAAAGAGCGGTTGTGGTGATTGGATGCATTGATTGGACTAATTGGCTGTAACTATGGTAATAGCAGAAGAGCAGTCACACAGTTTGGTGTGTGTATGTCTTTAAATAATCTCTCTCTCCCACTTTAAATCAGAGTCGATTATGGAGTGTCCTCACAATTGTCATGGAAACGGTGAATGTCTCTCGGGGATTTGCCACTGTTTCCCAGGATTCCTGGGGCCCGACTGCTCTCGAGGTAAACGATTCTGCCTCGCCTATAGTGAAGAAGTAATTGTTGCATGATCCCCCGTTACCTTTAGCAAAGGAGACACTGACCATGACAAAGACTTTAAATATTTTGCATGTTTTCAGCTGCTCTGTTTAGGTTAAGTGTGCTCCTTAATCAATCAAGAATGATTGAAAAGTTACACTAAGTGTTTATAGGGCATGAGCTTTATAACTGAATAGCATTTTATTGAACATTAATCCATCTTAGTTGTTTACACAGTACGTAGCTTGATGGGAACTTGAGGGTTCAGTTATCTTACTGCCTTTGTTGGGTGATTTAGTAAGTGTGACTTGTTCCGTTCATGCATGTGTCTGGTGCAGCGTCCTGCCCGGTGCTGTGCAGCGGTAACGGTCAGTACTCTCGTGGACGCTGCCAGTGCTACAGTGGTTGGAAAGGTACCGAGTGCGACGTGCCAGCCAACCAGTGTATTGACATCCACTGTGGAGGACATGGTATCTGCATAATGGGCGCCTGCATCTGCAACACTGGTTATAAGGGAGAGAACTGTGAGGAAGGTAAGAGTGTGAAAGTGTCACCACAGCACCGAAGTTCCACGTAATCTTTCTCACAGCGACTTTCACATTTTGACTCTACTCCACTCTGTTGTGTAAAGTTATTGATTTAATAAACATTTTTGTTCCCACTATAATTCTGTGGGAACCTTTTAAAACATCACAACTCAGCAATAACAGCGCTTATGCCCATTTTTACATTAGACAGCAATAAATTTGATGACTTTAACTAAAGTGACTCAAAATACGTCAAAATGAAAATATGCTGTACTGTTGTATGCTAACCTGTAATTTCATCCACCAAAGTGGGTCAAATGTAGGAATATGTAATTCCTGGGAATCTTAAAACTCAAATTGTACATGTCAGATTTGTGAGTATTTTTATGGCACAGTCTTGAGTCTCTGTTGCAACCACATTCGCCAAGGAGACAGGCACCTGAAGCAGACGATTGGACAGTCCCCTGTGTTGTTTTAGATTCAGGATTCAAGATCCTTTATTTGTCACATGCATAGTTATACGAGTACAACATGCAGTGAGATGTATCCTGACACGCTCCTCCACTGTGCAAAAAGGGAGAGAACATTAAATGAATATATTACGTGTAGTAAGTAAGTGAATTAGGTAAATTACATAATGAAGTAAAATAGACATCCTGGAAATTTTAAATTGGAAATCTGAAAATGTACATTGTGCAAGCGGGTGTTAAAGTTCATAGACGAGTCAGGCTGGGATGTGTTAGGAGTAAGCCCCGCCCCTGCTGTGAGAGGAGGGGGGCATGTTCTGGTTTAGGACTGGGATGGCTTGGGGATAGAAGCTCCTCCTCCTCTTTGCTAAAATAGTAAAGAGACACATTGAAATCTATTTATTCTGAGCTCAAATGAAACTCACTGAGAGCCAACTGATGTTAAAACAAAGGCTGGGTTTGTTCATAAGTTTATTTATGTGTGAAACATGTGCAAGTCCCAGAGTGCAGACAGCGTTTAGTGAGTGTGATGGTTACACTGTTACCATTTTCACGTTCAGTAAACTATTGTTATTATAATTATTATTTCTCTTGTGTTGTTTTGGTGTTAATGTTATTTCTGCATGTGATCTTCTTATAGTGTCTCACACTTGTGCAGAATATTAAACTCTTAAATATCATGTGTAGACCTGTCATGGCCACAGGCACCTGTGATGCTTTTAACTTAGATTTGACTCTGTTTGGACTAATATTTCCAAAGTCTCTGACAAATACTCAGGAAAAAGGCCCTGTTAGCCGTTAGTAACATGCTACAGTTACCTCATCTGGTTCCCATTAGTTTCGGTTTTCAACAATAAAACTGAGAAAGAGCAGATCCATCTCTCGCCTGGACACAGGTTTATGCTTTTCTGTTTTTGCCTCCATCTGTTGTCATGATTAGCTGGTATCTATGCAGATAGAATAAGAGTCCTAACAGTAGAGAGGGGCTCGACTGCTGCATCAGTAACAAAGTGGAATCGACTGGGACTGACAGCGGCTCACGCATGCAGCGGTACGCTACGCATGCAGCGGTACGCTACACATGCAGCGGTACGCTACACATGCAGCGGTACGCTACACATGCAGCGGTACGCTACACAAGCTCACAAAGTGGAGTCAGTGGACGCTGAAGCACAGAGTGTGGTAGGAGGCTTTCTGCAGAGTCGGGCACTACAGTCACGTGACTGCACGTCACCTTCAGGTTAGCTGAAGAACAGTGCGCTTTCCATGGCTGAGCAGATGCATCCAAGCCTTGCATCACCAAGTGATGTGTCACGTGGAGTGAAGCACACTTCCACTGGACTCTGTAGCTGTGGAGAGGTGTTCTGTGGAGCGATGAACCACGCTTCTCTGCCTGGCAGTCCCATGGATGACTCTTTACTGTAATGCTCTTCCTCTACAATAATTCAATTATTTAATTGTCCTTTTGTTCAAGCTTCCTGCCCTGTACTTTATCAAACTCCTTCCTGAGATTTTATCCAATAAATATCATCTAAAGACACTGGCGATGCTAAATTGTGAAGCAGGTCACAGAGAGAGGAACCTTGTGATCATTTTCAATAAAATCTCGCTGGTGATATAAAAAAATGTGGCATATTCTTAGTGTGTGTTGCCATGGGCACAGATGGTGATAAGTACCTGTGTGCGGCAGTCAAAACTAGAATCCAGAGCATGAACTGCTTCGACTGTAGCCACGCGGACATGTGGGGATTTCATTTGAAGAACGGTGAAAACAGATCTACACGGTGTTTGTGGACAAACTAATTATTTAATTATTACATTAATATTGTAAAACCCCTAAAAGGCAAAACAATCTATACATCATTCCCGTATTAAGAGCTTTCTCTCCATCCCTCTATAAATGTCATGCGTTCAGCTGCAGTAGCTGTAACAGATTTATACAGATCAATTTGCAATTTTGCTCACTTGAAATGAAAGTTTTTAATTTTTATGATCTCATTTTAATGAAGAGAGACCGAATATGAAGCAGAAATGTAGAAGAATACTTTATATGAACGATGTAACTATCAAGTATATGAAATGATCTTGACGGAGGTCTGGAGACTGGTGGAACTATCCCTGTGCCTTTGTAAGCAGGGGGACACTGCGAGTGCTGCAAGATTTCAGTGTTACCAATGATGTTCCTGGTGACCATGGTCCTAACTGCTATTAGACCATTAACTGTGTAGTTTTGGGCTGATCCACCACATGATCACTCTCATCTCCTGAGACCAAGGTCTTGCACGGAGTGACTGATGATTGACTGATGAAGCATTTTCTATTTCTTCCAATCGGAATAATTGTTACCTTTTCACCACCATCTTGGTCTTATGGCCGGTGCAGTCTTGTCTCTCGTGCGTCTTGCCCACGGTGGTGGAGCGGTCGGAATGGAAGAAACTGATTTTGTGGACAGGTGTGCTTTAGACACACAAGTTTAAGTGTCTGTAAGTAATTTACTGTTACATCTGTGCCACATGGGCACACAGCCCATCTGTGGGAGCCAGAATTCAGGGGTAGGGAGCCAAATGCTTACATCACTGTGTTTTTCTGAATTTTGGTTGATATTCTGCCTCTGCACTAAAAGCAAACTTACCAATTCTACAGGGGATCTAATAATTATTTCCCCAGCTGTAAATGCTTAATTGATTTATTCTAATATGATGTGCAAATACATTTCCACAGCATCTGTTTTAGCCAGATACCTGGCTACAAGCAAGATGCAAACAATGCACTACACTAATTCAAAGTCAATTAATCAGTAATGACCTGCACAGGCATACAGCAGTGCTGAGGGAAGTGATCTCATCTGTGACTCACATTGTGGGTAAATGCAGACACAATGCTACAAATATGAAAATGCATATCACAGCGGACAGTAATCACATTACTTTCAGATGGGTTCAGTCATCAGTCGGAAAGAGACAGACTGTGTGTGTGTGTGTGTGTTAATCCTATTTACAGCTGCTAATCTGAAAAGTTATGTCAAAGATGCCGTGTAGGTTTACCCCAACAAAACGACACATAATATTCTTTTGTGTTTGCACTGAGTCGATGATCAAAGCCGTGGATGTGTGAGCAGTGCTGAGCGGTTATCCAAAAACACCTCAAATATACTGTGCAGTGGTGTTTACTGGTCTGGGGTCTGGTTGCATGTAATGAAAGAAGCCAAACATCCATTCATTGCCTAATGTGGAAATGAGGCACTCGTGCATAAAATTCTGTCATGACTTAGAGTCAGACAAGAGGAAATGCACAAGTGTATGTAAAGCTGTTTGTAATTAAGGTTGAAGAGTTTAAGCATCTGGCTCCAGATAACTGCCCTCAAGAGTTCAACAGTAAAGCTGATGCGTGAACGTGTGCATGTGTCCTGTATGTACTGTTTGGTGTGCTGATAATTTCCTCTCTGCCTCCAGTGGACTGCATTGACCCCAGCTGTTCGGCCCATGGGGTGTGTATTCATGGCGAATGTCACTGTCAGCCAGGCTGGGGTGGAGCCAGCTGTGAAATTACCAAGGCCATGTGTCCAGACCAGTGTTCAGGCCATGGCACCTACAATGCAGAGACCAGCACATGTGCCTGCGACCAGAACTGGACTGGAGCTGACTGCTCTTTAGGTGTGTGCACTGTTTACCTGTCTATGTCTGCATTTCATTTTCTTATTTCTCAGAGTGAAACCTTCTGTTGAAGCATGTGTAAAACCAGAATACTGTACAGATGTGTTAAGAGGGGATTTAGAAGTGAAGTGACCGGCATAAAAAATCCAAATCAGTTACAAATTAGAAGCTACTTGAGACGACAGTGTTAGAGGTGCCCTGAACGCTGCAGTACTGAACGCAATGCAACCAAGAAGATTTAAGGTAAATAAAAAAGTTTCATTTTATTGTTCAAACTCCAAAAGAGAAATAAAGTCAGACTATCATCACTTAGTATTGGCCTGTACTACAGAAATCAGCATGTTGCATGAAAATGTTGTTAAGTCTTTAACAAAACTTAGCACACACAGTAGTGTTACCTACAAAATGCTCACCGTCAACATTTTCCACGTTTTTCTCTACAATTGCAGCAAATGATGCAATAATATTCATACACATGATACACATGTTGCAATCACATTTAATTCATTTCTATTCAGTTTATTTATATAGCACCAAATTACAACAAGTCACTTTTTTCTTTATCCAGAGTAGAATGATTGTGGTGCACAGCATACATCTTTAACGGCTTTAAAAAACAAGAACGGGATGCACGGCATCCATCTCCAATGCACACAGGTATACAACAGGGTCAAAGATCACATATGTCCCTCGGGAAGCTGCACCCTGAGCAGACACTTTTCTGTAGCTGTGCAGGAGCGGCTAGCATGCTGCGAACCCAAGCTTCAGGAAAATAAAGACGTTCTGAGCTCCTTCAGTGCAAGAGTGAGATTTAAGCAACACTCAAACACACAAATTAACACAGTGACTTGTAGAAATCTGTACTGAGCTTTTCCTGAACCTCACTGTACGTAAAGACATCATTTGGCGTGCACAGGGTGCAGTCCAGGACGCAGCTGCAGGTGAAATAAGAACAGAGTGCATCAGTGTGCGTGCACGTGCTTATATCGGTTCTGCAGTCGATGAAGTAATTTCTCTTTGTTACTGTTACAGAGGTGTGTGAAGTGGACTGTGGCAGCCATGGAGTGTGTTACGGCGGCGTATGCCGCTGTGAGGAGGGCTGGACTGGAAGTGTGTGTGACCAAAAGGCCTGCCACCCACTGTGCAGCAAGAACGGAGTTTGTAAAGACGGGAAGTGTGAGTGTGACCAGGGATGGACAGGGGAGCACTGCAACATTGGTGAGTGGATCACACACTCGCACACACACAACATAACTTAGCATTACAACTACACGTAAATAATCCAGTTGGACACAGCAGAGTAGCGCACAGCCTTGAACAACACTACAGATATCTTAGATGAGCTCTTTTCACTGATTGGTCCCGGTGCCATTGTTAACCAGCCTATCACAGTTTCTCATCTTTGTGGTTGCTCTCAGGGAAAATTATGCTGCTGATAATGTGGATGTACATGTTTGTGTTAGTTTGTTGTTTTCCAGTAAAACATCTTAATCTGGGCTCAAAGCAGAATTTCCCCTTAGGATCGCTCTAGGTGACTTCTTTTTTGTAGCTGGTGTTAGTGACCAGCACTGCAAAATGCTTGATCTGCTCAGCGCTGCAATTAATGACATCCAGAAAGATTATGGTCTCATAAATGTTGCTTCTTGGTTTTTGCTAAGACTGTGCAAAAGTAGAAATGTCTATCCAGCACACAGTCACAGGAAGTTATCAGTGTAGTCCTCAAGAAGAACTGAAGCAACAAAGAGTCTTTCAAAGATCTTTCATCTGCATCCATGATCAAAAATAAACAGGGACCAGAAAACATCCAGAGAGAGTCTCAGAGAAAACACTAATGCAGCTACCGGGGCATGTGCTAAGTGACTTGAGCAAGTAGTGAAGACGGTTGTTTTTTTATTAGACATAAGCATGACTGAGCCAGTCGACTAAAGAGCAGCTGTTGCTTGTATCGCTGCTGCAGACACTGGATTATGACTGTGATGACCAGTTAAGCGTTCCTTGGTAGGAATCGTCTGTAACCGCTACAGTTGTGTCTTATGTTGATCCATGTTAGAAACGCAGAGACGTAAAGAATTGCTTCCAGATTCATGAAACTGGGTGATTTCATATCTCAGCTTGGAAACAGCACACCTGACATCGTAACCGATCAATACAAAATAACTGGATTGGTCCTGATAAGCGTTGTTTGCTCTTCGTGGTCACTTTCAGTTAGATCTCTTTTCTTTGCTTCCTCCTATCTGAACTAAATCCTCTTTATTTATGTCTTTTTTCTTCCTTTTTCCTGTCTTCTTAAAGCTCACAATCCGGATATTAGAGTTAAAGGTACTGTACACTGTTTTAAAAACTCTTCTTGTCACTGTTATCACGAGTTTTTTTTCTTTTCCTCTCTTCATCCTTTGCTTTTTTTGTTAAAGCTGAACTTTAGCTGCACCAGCGATAGAGTTTATTGATGTATTTACTGGATGCTACATCTGGGCCCCAAAGAGGGCGAATTCATCAAACCAGTTTACACGAGCTGTAATAACAGCTTGACTTACAGAAACACATTTCCCTGTTACTGTTGTATTCAGTCCCTGTGTGATACTGCATGTCTGATGTCATAATGGCTTTCTGAGTGACTTGGGCCATCTGAGCATTTTACTTTGAGCAGACAGGACCTACACAAGCACAGGCAAAATCAGTATTGATGTCTTTGATGTAGACCATGAAATCTTGGCCTCAGTTTTATTTACACAGCACCAAATCACAACAACAGTCTCCTCAAGGCGCTTTATACTGTAAGGTCGACCCTACAATAATAGATACAGAGGAAACCCAACAATCATGTGACCCCCTATCAGCAAGCACTTTGGCGACAGTGGGAAGGAAAAACTCCCTTTTAACAGGAAGAAACCTCCGGCAGAACCAGGCTCAGGGAGGGGCGGGGCCATCTGCTGTGATTGGTTGGGGTGAGAGAAGGAAGACAGGATAAAGACATGCTGTGGAAGAGAGACAGAGGTTAATAACAGATATGATTCAATGCAGAGAGGTCTGTTAACACATAGTGAGTGAGGAAAGGTGACTGGAAAGGAAAAACTCAATGCATCATGGGAATCCCCAGCAGCCTACGTCTATTTCAGCATGACTAAGGGAGGATTCAGGGTCACCTGGTCCAGCCCTAACTATATGCTTTAGCAAAAAGGAAAGTTTGAAGCCTAATCTTGAAAGTAGAGATAGTGTCTGTCTCCTGAATCCAAACTGGAAGCTGGTTCCACAGAAGAGGGGCCTGAAAACTGAAGGCTCTGCCTCCCATTCTACTTTTAAATACTCTAGGAACAACAAGTAGGCCTGCAGAGCGAGAGCGAAGTGCTCTAATAGGGTGATATGGTACTACAAGGTCATTAAGATAAGATGGGGCCTGATTATTTAAGACCTTGTATGTGAGGAGCAGGATTTTGAATTCAATTCTGGATTTAACAGGGAGCCAATATTAGAGAAATCTGCTGTGTCTTTACTGCTGGTCTTCCTGTGAGCTGCTTCCTCCTTTGTCCTGTCCACGTGTATTTGCTACACAGTCAAATGTTCTCATAACTGTCACTGAATTTAAGCAGCTGTAATTTGACTCACACAATTGCCTTTTGCGTTAAAGATGTAAGTCATACTTTAGTTTACACAAGGCAATCATATCATTAGAAGTACAATTTTAATTTCAGTGTTATTTTAAGTAATATTCTGTTATTCCAAGAATATTTACAGATTAAATCTGTAAATATTCCAGAGGCAGAGCTCTAGGATAGCAATGCAGTATCAGCCACCAAAGTGATTGTGGTTATATACGATCGTTTTTGGATCGTTACTGTTTCTGGAGGGATTCTCTAAGTCGACGTTTCTGTTGGCTGCTGGGGCAAGAAGATGAAGTGACCGAGCAGGAACCAGCAGTGTTTAACCTGAGATAGGTCAAGGAGTTCTCCAGAGATGATAACCCAGAGCGTGGCAGGCTAAGGAAGTAAATAGCTTCCTGGCAGGACTCGAGCAACTGATTCTCTGAGTTTTAGGCCTCTACCCTGCACAGTATTAACTCTTACAATTACACTGAATGATTTTCTAAAACCACAGTTATGTTTCTTTTAACCAGTTTCAAAATTGTTTCTCCCTAAAATCTGCTTCCAGCTCTGTGTATTGATTCTCGTGCTCTGCAGGCATGTTTCCAGGGTTTTATATATATAACAAACTCTGTGAAACCTCTTCATGCAGCCTCCAGTTTCAGCCTGAAAAGGCATCTCTTTAAAACAGGGTCCTGCTGAGTCAGCCCAGTTTTGATTATCTATCTGCCAGCATGACGCTGTTCTGATTCAATCTTCACAAAACATTGAATTCCTTCATGGAAAAAAGTTAACGGTAAAAACATTTGTCCAGGAGTAAGTACAATTTCCAACACCTGAGCTGCTAGTATTAGCTGAAAGGTGAAAGTGTGTTCTGGACCCAAATTTTAATTAACAGTTAATTTCCTGCAGCTCTGATTTGGGCCTCTGACTAGAAGTGGGTTTAAAAAATCGATTTCCCGATTCCAAGCGATTTTAGTTTAAACAAAGCGACTTCAAGTCTGAATTGATTTTTAAATGTATTTTGGCAGAAACGCCAGAATCTCAGCTTAAAGCTCACAAAAGTGTTTCCACCAAACAGCTAAAGCAGCAAACGATCAAAGACGTGAACGCAGTCGTGTGCTGAACGCCGACAGATTCTGAAGCTGCAGGTTTCGTCACTCTGACCACAATTCACTGAACCAGCAGCAGAACAAGATCAAAAGTGTTTTCAAGACATTGTCATTTATTTCCTTCTTACTTTTGCTGTTTCGCTTCCACCAGGATAAACTCACACTTCCTGCACAGCTCTCTCTCTCAGTGTACTCAGAGACCAGTTTACCATAAAATCTGTTTTCTGCATTATTCGCTGCTTTTTACGCATCAGTCTGCCGCTGTGTTCAGCGCTGTCAACGCGGCTTTTTCCATTTGACCTCCGACTAGAAAGCCTCATTTCTGGCGTTCAATACCAAAGAAATGCAAACTTTTTAAAATTATACCAAATTGCAAAACTCTCAGCTGCGTCTCTAATCAAACCTCTGCAGCGTCAGGTAATGTTCACATGTTGATTCATGGCTCATCTGCTATAAAAAGCCAGGCCAGGAAAATCTCCTTCATGTTTTATCCTCAGTTACTTTGACACAAACACATCTGCTGTGATGTTCACACCTCTGATGAATCTCACAGTGTCAGCTTTGTTTTTATACATAGTTAGAAACATAATAATTATGATCATTTATCAGTACATATCCATAATACTTTTGACTGTCTGAGCCTAAACTGAATCGAATCAGTTGTAGAAATCAGTGACGACACCTCGCCCGGGCTGCCATGTTAAGTAACATTAAACCTGCAGTGCAGAACTTTGTTTGCCAATCTAGTTTTCACACCTCAGCTATAAAAGGCTGGTGGGCTGTTGTCGTCACCCCACCGGGCGAGTGGGCAGGCGGACAGCACAGACACCCAACTCAAGAACAAGGCGACGAAATTATAGGTCCATCAGTGGCTTTAAAGAGGCCATGGACCAGGGGAGTCATGGCTCACTTTTGGAACCAACTACTGTTTTGGCACTTTTGCATTTTGTTCATTTCTTCATCTCTGTGGCTGCACATGCTTTATCGTGCACTAAACTATGCTACACCTCCTGCTTTAAAGGCCTTAATCTAGTAGTTTAGAGGAACAGCAGCACAGGCTGTGGTGACAGCCGCTCGATCCTCTTACAGAAGGTTGGTAACCTGCACCGGGTAGTTTGTCAGTATAAAACCAGTTGTATTTATTAACAGAAGCTACGTTGTGTACAACATGACAGCTGTTGCATTGTCATTAGCTTTGTCCTTCTTCTCTCTTCTGAGATCTAACATGTGAATGACGTATTTACACTGCTGTGGTTCAACTTCTTTATCATTTCATTGCTGTGATCCCAGCTCTTCCTCCCTGCCTCCTCTTCCTTTGGTTGCCATCTTCATTTATCGATCACAGACTAAATATTTGGCAGTGCTGGTTTTGTTTCACTTTACTTTTCTCCCTAATTTTCCTCCCTCTCTCCCTCGTGCCCTCTCCTATTCTCAGGATATAAAGGTAACTCCTGCTAAAGAACAATAAAGGCCTTACTGTCCCAGAATACAATGACTTCACACTCTGCTTTATAACATATTTTTGGTTAACTCCATTTCGTTTTAGGTTTTGTCTTTTCCTTTCGCTCACTGTTTTCCAGTCATTCTCAGTGCTCGGTTTAGCTAGACTTGTATTGTCGTATATTCTATTTCTGTGTTTTTTTCTGGTCATTCCTTTTCCTGTCTCTGACTCTCACACACGAAACAGACTATAGATAGATTCACACGAGAGCAGTGAATACAAATAAAAAGTGCACGCACAGTCATAAAGCAAAGGTGTGCGACTCCTGTTTCGTCTTGCATCCACAAGCCTGATATATGTGTTAAATAAGCCAGTTGCTGTCCTCCTGTCTTCGATCTGTCTTCACTTTCCTCCCCCCCAGTCTTTATCTCCATTCCTTGTTCTGGGCTTTGCTTGGTTCTGGTTCTCACTGTTATAATCAGCCTATCTGATTGCCAGCCTCACTGTCGATTTTGTGAATGAGGAATGCCAAACAGAGGCATAAAGTATAGTCTGTGGAGGCGCGCAGTCCTCCCTATACTTTGTGCTCTGCCTTTATGTCTACCTGTTGTGTTTTCACATGGATTTAAACTCGCTGCGTTATTTCTTTGCCTGACGAGAAGAACGAGCACAGATGAATCCATATTTCGGAAACAAGCATCCTGTTGAATGGAAATTTCAGTCTTTGTCAGTTCACTGGGTGTTAAAATTCCCTCTGATGTCATTTCCTCTGACAGACAAACCCTTCAGTTTGACATGTTGAGACTTTTTTTGTTTGCCTTTATTCATTTGGTTTGTTTCTGTGGCCTGTTTCCTATTATGCAACATTTCTTTTTCTTTGTTCGCAGATGAAAAGAAAACTTCTCATTTTGCACTAATTAAAGCCGAGCAGCACGCTGTGGCCATTTTGGCTGCTGGCAGTTCTAGCAGTTCATGTGAAAGTACAACATCAGTGCATTTCACCAAAGGTTGACTGTCTGTCTGTCTGCCAGTCTGTGTCTCTCACATGTGGGCTACTGTAATTAACTGTTTTATTTGTGTGTCAGTCTGTGAGTCCATTAATTGGAGAAATGTCCATCGAACGGGGCTGAATGCCTTTATACACATCTGAATTTAACCAGTGTGGGTTTTTGAAGCCTGGTACTTTTGTACTGAAGTTGCTGAGAGAGAGAAGATAAACTTTTTAAAGTTTTGGAAAATGTACGTTAAGATGGAGTGCAATTATTTCCAAAAGAATTTAGAGTGAAAATAGTACAAACACACACAACAAACGTGGCAAATGTTGAAACAAACTATTGTTTTGGGGAAAAAACGATGACGTTACCTTGATGTCATCTAGTGGCCTTAGTGTACTAATGCACCACAGTATCATCACCTGCTGCTATTTGAACCTTAGCCTCAAGGACGCAGCTGCATTTCACTTGTCCAGTAACAGTGATTTTAGAAGTCTTGCCCAAAGCCCCAAACACGGTCAAACACGGTCCCATCAATACAGAATTTATCTGAATAAAATCTTTTAATAGGAAGAATGCAGATCCTCTGTATCTTACACTGAGCCTGGTCATTCATCTTTACTCTGACAGACAGCCTCTCTGAGATGCTATCATCAGATTTTTAATGAATCTAATACTTTACATACATCTTACATTGTTCCACAACTCACCAACAGTTGGTTGTTTGTTTTCTTTAGTATTAAACAACCTCTCCGTTTGCTTTTTGCAGCTTTCTAGTAGGGCTGGGCGATATATCGCAGTATAATTTGAAGCACGTGCGGTAACGATATACATCACGATATATTCTTTTCTTCTGTATGACGTATTTTCCACACTATAAGGACTTAAAATCCTTTAATTTTCTCAAAAATCGAGAGTGTGCCTCATGTATGAATTCTGGTTGTGCTTACTGACCTCGAACAGATTTTGGCTGCAGAAATCTGTTAAAAATGTTTTAGTACAACTTTGGTAAGCAGCACTGCTTGATGGATTGTCAGAGCATTACGGCTGCCGTAGTCAGGAGCTTCGCGGAGTAATCTGGGTCCTAAACTCTGTCAGTTTCAGGTCCCAAAGTCAAAGGAACACTGAGAGTTAAAAACGGTCTAAATTCTTTCATCTTTAATAAAATCATCAGCGTTGCTGCTTTACCAGGTGTAACAATTAAGTTTAACATCCAGGCATCCATGAAAACAGATTTATTAAATTACAAGTTAACAGCAAGTTAGCTCGCTAGTTTCCACCTAAACATTTCATACCATGTTCTGACTGGGAGATTTTTGAAACTAATTCAAACGTAATAATAATAATAATAATAATAATGGATTGGATTTATATAGCGCTTTTCAAGGCACCCAAAGCGCTTTACAATGCCACTATTCATTCACTCTCACATTCACACACTGGTGGAGGCAGCTACAGTTGTAGCCACAGCTGCCCTGGGGCAGACTGACAGAAACGTACAGCTCTGCTGTCACTTCCAACATAAGTGAAGACAGAAAACTAAACAGCAGTGACGTTTGCAGGGTTACTGAAGTTGGACTAGCTGGTATATAATGTTGTGCTACGTGATTGCTAGCGACACAGCTATGTTAGCATAACATTAGCACAGTGAAGCTGGAGGATGAACGCCAACTTTTCTTCCACTCGATAAAAGTTAACGTGAGGGATTCTGGTGGTCAGGGACAAATGCAATCGCATAGCAGGATGCTATACACGGGGCAAACTTCAGTCAGGAGAACAACTGAGATTATTCATCCACAATACGAGGTTAGTCATTAATATACTGCAACAACATGGGAACAGAGCAGCTGCGAGAGAATTCAACAGTAATGAATCAATGTTACGGAAGTGGAGGAAGCGCAGTTTTTGGCTTTCCCCATATTTCAAAAGTGCTTCATCTCTTTGCTGTGACTGTCGCCCGCCATAATTTGCAGATGATAATGGTTTTAGCTGCTGCGATGCTTTCAACCAAAACAGGCGCAGCTTGATGACATCATCAACACTGCGCTATCGCGATAGAGCGGTATAGTCAAAATCTCTATCGTTGGCCAAATTTATATCGTTTCTATCGTATATCGTTTATATCGCCCACTCGTACTTTCTAGTTTAAATTATTGGAAATCGTTGCATTCTGTGTATTTCCATTTTACACCAACAACCTTTTATGTCTGTTAGAATGATTTCTGAATAGCATCTGAAACCGCATTTATACTATGATGGGATGTTTTCTAAAATGTTCTAAACTGACAGCTGGTATAAACATTTGTTGAATGAAACAGATCGATTTTGGCTGTAAACGGTAGCACTGATCCAGCCCAGTCTCGGCCCTATCAGAATCCAAAGGCCAGCTTAACCAAAATTAAGTCCTGTTTATTTTTTCTATTTGATCCTTTTGGATGAATATTTATTGTAGCCCATGTGTGTATTTTTTGCTTGTTGGTGGGTTTTGTCAGATGTTTGAATTGAAGAGTCAGCTCAGTGTGGTGCAGCAGAGTCCAGCCTCAGTCCTGTGGGGGCTGCCAGTGCCCCTCTGGCTGTTTTTGACTTTTTCGTCCCATCATGGTCTCGGTGCTGTTTCAGAGGCTTTTCCAAGTCAAGAGGGAAACTCCGAATATGTATCATTTTTAGCATGAACGTGGCCCTAAATTAAATAAACAATAATGATCTCCTCTCACAGCAATTCAGTACAAAAATATCATCACCTCACTTCAAAGACGTATATAGGTTTAAGCCTGTCTTCACCCTGACGGTCATCATGGTCCCCTCCTTTATTCCCACTGCTGTGACTTTTCTAACTGTGCTTGTCCCCTGTGCCCAGAGGGTTGTCCAGGTCTCTGCAATAACAATGGACGATGCACCTTGGAGGCCAGCGGATGGCACTGCATCTGCCAGTCGGGATGGAGAGGGGCGGGGTGCCACGTTGCCATGGAAACACTATGTACCGACAGCAAGGACAACGAAGGAGGTATGTTTGTGTAGATACACTAAAAGTGGGGAGACAGATGGTTAAATGTATGAACAGATTTGTTTGACGGCTGAATGAACACAGGATAAGGAGAATATTAAATGTTAGCGACACAATAATCCAAACGTCCTCCCACGACTACAAAGACAGACATTAGGAAGAAATGAACAGTGGACAGGTGCTTTAGAAAGTGGTCGGAGATTACTTTGAAAAGCACAGGTGAGTGCAACACCCCCTCAAAACCCCTCCCACACGCATGAATTTGCAGGGGTCCGAGGAAAAATGACACATCAGTTTGTACCATCCAATCACTTCAAGACCTGATAACAACACTGTGTTAGAGTGGGAGAGAGTAAGTACAAAAGAGTACTTACTTACTTTGCCTGTGTATGTATGGGTGCTCAAAGTAATGCCTGATGATGAATAAATGATGAGGTGGTGACTGTGCTGCTGCCTGCTGGGCAGACACTCATGTGCTGTGTTCCAGTAAAGTGTAAAGGCTGGGCACGGCTGCCTGAACGTCTGAGTGCCTCTAACCTGCACTCTCTCTAGTATTTTTACTTTTTTGTCATTTTTCAAATCTGGTCTCCATTAGTGTTTAGAAAAATGATAAATCAGGATGCGCTTTAAGATGGTTCGACCTTGTGATTGATTTACAAACTTCAGCGTTGATCTATGCATGCTGAAACTTATTGTGACAGTGCAGTAGAAAGGTGCACCAACACTACTGGGAACTGGATCTTTTGTAGGCATTACATATGTCAGCTAACAGCTGTTTTATCCAGCAACATATGCACTGTGCCAGTGACACAGCTGGGACTACATTTAATTTGATCACTATGTTAACAGAAAAGAAAGGAAGAGAAATCAGAGGACTGCTTTGTCAGTCAGTGTGTGTTTTTAATGTCACTGTATGCAGAATGTACACGTGGCTTTTATCAACTAATGGAGACAAACGATTTTGTTACCTTGCATTCCTCCTTCTGTCCCGACTCCTTACTTGCTCTCCTTATTCCTCCCTTCGACACGTTTAACTCGTCTGACCTAATCTTATCTGTCTGTGTGTTTCAATCTGGAAACTACAACAATAATATTGTTAAAGCAAAACCTCTGAGACAGTAAAAGTTTTAAATATTATTCTAGCCTATCAGCTGACAGTATTTGTCTCTGTCGCTCTTCATGTCTCACTTTCTTTCTCTCTCTGTACATGCACACACGCTGCATCGGCTGCATGGTGGATCAAAACCTGATCGTATTTTCCTGCATTTATAATTCCATCAGGTTTGACAGACATCACTGGCTAAAGTACAGCCTGAAAATGTGACAGAGCGTCCACTATGTTTCACTGATGGCTGTAGACACTCGCTGTTGCGCGGCTCCTCCTCCGTACGCATGAGGACAGCACTAAAGCTGAGTGATAAAGGAGCCGCTGTCTGCAGAAAAAATTGAAAAGCTTTCAGAAGCACTGAAGACCTGCTGGTTAAGACCACTTCAAAAAATTACAAGGAAGTCTGGCTTTTTGGATGCAAAATATAAAGGGCTCCAGGAACCATACCAGAGTTTATAAAATCACATAAATGCTGCAGATTTTAAACGTGCATTAGTACATTTCCATCTGTTGGTCATTGAAACCTCTGTCTGAAAGACTGAACAAATTCTTTATGTAGCTGTTGCAGCTAATGCTATGCTGCCTTTGTTTCCTATGAACTGAAACATGTTAAGCTGTTCATTAGATTTCACATGTAAAGCTTTTAAACGACTATGTTTTCCCCAACTCTGTGCTAGCTTTGTGACTGTAGGGCTTGTGCATGTTTCAGATGGCTTGGCTGACTGCATGGATCCAGACTGCTGTCTGCAGCCTTCCTGTCAGAATCAGCTGTACTGCAAAGGGTCACCTGACCCAGGCGAGGTGCTCAGCCAGTCTCCATCCTCAGTGCCTCCTCAACAGGTAAGAAGATCCAGTCAGAAATCGACGGCACAAAATGACGACACCTTTCAGCATCAGATTACCCATTTATTTATTTTGCTTTTCTTAGGCTGCCAGATCTTTCTACCAGCGCATTCACTTTCTAGTTGGGCCTGAATCGACTCACATAATCAATGGTGAAAATCCTTTTAATAAAAGGTAAACATGTCTTCTGTCGTGTTTTCTCTTTTCTTTTTCTCTTACATTTTAGGGATAAAGCAGCAACATTGGCATGCACATACAGATGTTCATTCCAAGCCATGGAAACACTGCTTTGCTGTAAATGACTGTTGGATATTGCAGACATCTTACTCTAAACTGTTTTTTTCATGACATATTTTATGGGTTCAGCTCTGCAGTAACTGGATTCACCCGTGTTCATCATTCCACACAGTGTTATTGAGCAGTTACAATAACCATGTACTCCACCTGCACATTGGCAGGGAAAAATCACACATATTCATATCTCATGCACTGCTCTTTGAAGCATAAATGATCTGTAGTTGTAGGTCAAAGTAGGTTTCATTGATGTCCTTGTTTTCTGTGATTGTTTGACTAATATTTTTTAAGCCTGCAGGTCATGGTGTATCCTATTTTTATTTAGCATAATATGAGAAGTGGTAGTTTAGCTTTGCTTTCTGTAGGCATGAAAATGATAAAACATGTTAGCAAAATCCAAATATAGTGCTCAAGGTCTGCTGGTTTCCTTTGCCAAAAGCCATTCCTGCCCACACCTGCCTCAAAGATAGCATTCATTGAGAGTGATAACAGGGAATGACAGGGGCCAGTCTGCAAATACAGAGGCTGAAAGGCAGCTCTACTGAGAGGGAAGAAACATGACAGCAATTGTGTTTGGCAATCTTTCTGCTTTTGTCATATTTTTATGATTTACTGAATATTTCATAAGAGGAGAACCTGTAATACCAAACCTGTAATAAAGTGTCCAGTGTTTCCCTAATGGAATGTACCTGCAAACGTAAAATATTATTTTAGACATGAAAACACAGATATACTGTGTGTGTGTGTTGTGTACTCTTTTAGCTTACAGCCACAGAGATAAAACTCGTGTGATTTCTAATAGGTAGAAATGCTCAACATCTAACAAAAGACGACTCAGATGCAGGGCAGGGAATGGTTTTGGACTAAAACTGTAGGAATGTAAGGGTCTTCTGGAAGAAAATGTCAGGTAAGGAGCAGCTGTGTCTCAGGTGATAGACTGTGCACAAATTATAAGGTCAGTGCTTTGATAGCAGGCAAAGCATGGGTAAAGTACTGAAAAATGTCAAGCATCTGGCATCGTCTATGGTCTGGAATAATTTTACCTTTAGATGTCAGATATGACAAGTTGCCAATTAAATTACATGAAAATAACTGTAAGCTGCTCAAACATCTTGCAGTTGTGAGCTGGTTGCTAGTAAAGCTAATTGTTAGATTACTGCCTGTAGCTTATTGTCATGGTATTGTATGTGCTTATTTATGTGGATTTTATGGAGCTTCGCAAATGATTGTGGGGGAAAAAATTGGGGGTTTAAGATGATTTTGTTTCTTGCAATTTTATTTGCATGTGTGTGTGTGTGTGTGTGTGTGTGTGTGTGTGTGTGTGTGTGTGTGTGTGTGAAAGCAGCTCTACACAAGAGCAAGGAAAATGGGATGAAAAAACTAAAACACTGAAAACCATACCAATCCAAGCATGTCTGACATGTTTGTGACTTTATAATGAAGTGCATCAGACAGGAAAACAAAACCTGAAACTGGGAACTGACTGGGAATAACAAGGGAAACAAGGAGCGCGGGGATAAGGACAGGAAACGTGAGGGAACACAGCTGGAATTAATCAGACAAGGAGAAAACTGAGCACACTGAAGAGGGCGAGAGACTGTGGAAATAAAACAGGAAGTCCGATTACCATGGCAACAAAGACCAAGACATGCAGGCTTGACACTTGGACTGGGAAAAAATAGATATGGGAACATGACTGACTGGTGAGAGAGAGAGGGAACACTAAACACGGGAACAAGAGACGAGGCTGACAAAACCCGGCAGAGGCATGTGGTTCTTTTTTCCACAATAACCACATAGTAACAGAAAACACATAAACACCGATGCAAACGACAACATGTACTGTAAGTACCGTGGTGACATCAGCATTACTCAGAAGTTCCTCCGTTGTCGTTTTTTAAGTTATCCCTCAGTGGACTCTGCAGTGCGATCACAATGAGTAACATTGCAAAGCTACGGTGAGCTGTGAGTGTTTCCATCTCTTAAGACAGTTTTCCAGCTCAGCCACAGGGACTCAGGGAAATTTCACTTCTTGATGGGCTTATTTATGTATTATAACTATTTGCCATTAAACATTTTGTAATGTTTTAAGTAAATCTTGCAGGCAGTGTGAGTAAACGAGTTCTCTCTGCTCTCTTCTCTCTTTTTAGCTTGGTGTCGATAATTCGAGGTCAGGTCCTGACAGCTGATGGAACACCTCTGATTGGAGTCAACGTGACATTTGTTCACTATCCTGAGCATGGATACACTATAACACGCAAGGATGGCATGTGTGTACTTATTCATTATCAATATTTTCATACATTTTTATACAAACATTGTGCCTTTTCCAAAAATGTCTCCTCTCAGCAGTGGTTTAAAACAGATGTTGTGCATCGTGTGTTAAATAAACTTGATGACCAGGGTGGTAAACAGGGCTCCTTCATGGAGGTTTCCACCAACAACTAGAATAAAACCATTTTCTTATCAATGATCTGCATGTGTGTGAAACATATCCTGAAAGTAAAAGTGGATGTAGCTCCATGTAAATGTGAAACCTGCATTCTTTCAAATGCCCAGCAGGGGGGGGTCTCCTGAGTAACCCCCTCACAATCAGACACACACACACGCGTGCACACTGTGTTTTCACATCCCTTAGCCTAAACCTAACTGTCACCTAATTATAACCCTGACATTAAAAAACACCTTTAACTTGTGGGGACCAGGATTTTGTCCCCATAACAGTGTTGGTCCCCACAAGCACAGTAAACCTCCTATTTTTGGTCCCCACAAAGATACGTAAACACACACAAACACAAAAGCGGACAGCCAACAACGGGAGAATGACATCTACATTGTGCTCTTACATTCCCACCTCAGCTCACACAGCTTCTTCATTCTCACGTCAGCTGAAGAGAACGTGTGAGCGTGTGGGGAAGACGCTTTTTAAAATGCACTGGATTCACAGGGACGCACTCAGTCACTGTTGAACACACACACCTGCACACAAACAAACGTGCTCACACACTCCAACTGTAGGTATGTAATGCACACAATATATAGACACAAGATGCACATCAGCACACTCACAGAATTTAATGAGCCAATTACACCGTCACAAATGAAAGTGTAAGAGTCTTTGTCCTGCGGAAGTTTGCAAATCCACTCTTATATTCTGTAACACTGAATTAAGAGGCTTTCCTTATTAAAGCTTGTATAATTCAGCTGAATGGTACTCACACGTCTTGTTTCCCAGCACTCACTGTACACATTTGTTTGACGATGATGTGCTGACAGGTTTGATCTTCTGGCCAATGGCGGGGCATCCCTCACACTGAGCTTTGAGCGTGCTCCCTTCCTCACGCAGTACAGAACTGTTTGGGTGCCGTGGAATGTCTTCTATGTGATGGACACGCTTGTGATGAAGAAGGTGAACGACTGAGGGTCTGACTGTTGACACTGCACTGAATATGCAGATACGACCTTTGTTTCATTTACTCTTTCTATCACAGATGTATTCGGGTTAAATGAATAATTGAATCACTGCTGTGACTGCTGAGCTCACCTTTCCATATTCAGTGACCGACACATGTCATGTCTGGCTGTTTCAGGAGGAAAATGACATTCCCAGCTGTGACCTGAGTGGTTTCATCAGACCGAGTCCTGTCATTGTTGCTTCTCCTCTGTCTACATTTTACAGAAGCTCACCTGAAGATGGCCCCATCATACCTGAAACACAGGTAATGAATCAATCAGAGGACTTTAATGGGAGCTAAGACACTTTGAGTATGATCTCTCTGTCTGTGAATAAGTTTGCAATGTAAAAATAATGTAACACTTTGTGCTGGCTGTGTTATACTTGGCAAACTTAAATCTTTAGGTTGAGCAGATTAAAACATGCATATGTGTTTTGTATGTGTTTGTCCATATAAAAAACAAAGCCAGTGTCTTTGCACATGAATAGGACAGCACATGTGTGTGTGTGTGTGTGTGTGTGTGTGTGTGTGTGTGTGTGTGTGTGTGTGTGTGCACATGTTCGAGTGTAGATCAAAAGCAAGCAAATGGAAAACTGCTCCTTAGCTTTTGGTGGAGCTGGCTCCATTAGAGGGAGGGCAGTGAGGCCGGCCTTAAAGGCATGAAATGGATCTGTAATGAATGCTAAATGTGCAGCTAATGAAAAGGCAATAGTGCAGCTGAGAAGTATAACACTCCAAATGGAGTATTCCCTCAGGACTGTTTTTCAACGTAGTCTCAATCAGTTCTTCTCCCTCCCTTTTCAGAAGTCTTCTCAGCTTCTGTCCTGTTGCTTGTAGATCATTTACCTCACATCGCTAGGATAGGAATTCTTTTTGTCTCATTTGGAGTTTAATTGTGTATCTTTTTAAATGTTTATTGACAGACCCCTGAAATGCTGTAGTTTAGACCTTAAAAGTACAAACATTGAGACAAACTCATACCTCTAGATTTGTGGAAGTAAACTGGAGCAGGTGGAAGAATCACAAGCAAATCAGGAACATGCAGTCTCTGCTGTGTACCTGGAAATGAAACTCAGTCTTCTTTTCTGTTGTTTTGTATTCAATAACTTCTTTTGGTTCTAACTCCATGGCAGTCATTAGGCACTAGGCAGAGCTTTGCAGGGGGCAATGTCAAAAGCTTTAGGACCAACTCCTGTGACCTGCTCGTATTTATGGTCCTGGGAAAAGAACCATAAAAACCTTATCAGATTTAAATGTGGCTGATCGTCTTCGATGGCATGTCGAGACAGCTTCCAGCTGCTATTTTTAATCTAGCTCTCTAATTTGTGACTGCTTACACTTCTGCATTGCATTTGCACCACAAACATCAGTTTCTCTTCACAATCAAAATGTGATTCAACTGCAGACTTTCATCTTTATTTATGTTTAACAAAAGTATTACATTAACTCAGTGGTTCTCAAACTTTTCACATCATCCTCACATGACAGGAAGAAAGATTTTCACGCCTCATCTAAACAAAACAATGACAGAAAAGCCGAGCTGCAACTTTATTTGGATAATAAACTCATTCACGGTGAATCCTTCAGCAGTTTCTGTTTCAAACAAACATCTTTCATTTCAAACAGCTATTTGCAGCTTTTGTTGCTGCACTGCTTCATGAGTCTGCAGCACTTCTTCAAAAAAGCAATGAGTGAAACAGAATGTGAACGTTGCCAAACATGGAATAAAGTTCAGTGTTAGTCTTGTAAAACTTGTGAACACAGATGAAAAATATATAACTTAGTGAGAGTTTTTGACTGCAGAGCTGTGGCGGGGCGTGGTCTGCGGCGTGACTGTGGGGGAGGCGGGCGCACCTGAGCGGCCTCTGCAATCACGCTTAAAACAGAATGAACTGGGTCCTGTCATTGCTGCTGGTGTGTGTAGGCTGTAGCTGAAAAGCTGCAGGCGAGTGTAAGTCGACAGATGCAATAAAGAAGAGTAGTGAAAAGTGCGAACACGTGGTCGGGTCTCTCGTGCCCCAGTCCTGGGTTTCAGCATCACTGCAAACGATGCGCGACAGACCCGTTCGCACTTTTCAGTACACTTCTTTATTGCGGCTGTCGACGTCCACACGCCTGCAGCTTTTCAGCAGATGCGCATATTATTAACGTAACTGCTGCAAATTTCTTCTTTCCGCTATAGAAGTGATTCCGATGGTAAACAGTAGTTCTGCATGACTTTTCTGCCAGGTAACCTGCACCCCACCTGTCAGAGCTCTGCACCCCACCAGTGGGGCGTGCCATGCTGTTTGAGAACCACTGCATGCCTTAACTGTTCATTAATAATGGAATTTTTTATACATAATCTCATGTTGAGAATCTCCAAGGTAAATGGACAGTTCACTGACAAGCAGCGGCTTGCCCAGGTGCCTATGTCCTGATTATTGTCTGACAAAAGAAGCAGATAAAATATCTGGAACTGATTCAGTGTGTTAAACGTTTATTTAGTAGCTGCTCGCTCCCAGTTTGAGGTCCACATGTACGTTGATGCAAGTGAAAGAGGATTTGCAGAATTGTTTCTTGGGTTTCTGAATTAAACGTTCACAACATAAAACCTAGTCGAGAACACCAAAGTCTAAAACAGAGGCTTTATAGCAAGGTGCAAACCACTGGTTACACTCAAGAACAAAAAGACAAGATTAGATTTTGCCAGAAAACAACTGAAAGACTTTGGCAGAAAAATGTTTGGACTGATGAAACCAAGCTGAACCTGTACAAGGATGTTAGGAAGAAAAAAATGAAGAAATAAAGAGCATGAAGAAAGTGAAGGGAGCAGAATTATGGCATGAATATGCAAGGCTGTCAATTGTACTGGGCTATTAAGTTGCATGCACACTGGGACTGTGATTGTTGGTTCTGGTTGCCTGGGTGAAGCTCTAGCAGCTCATATGTCAGTCAGTGGCATTCCTCCCTGTCATTGGTAGTCTCCTGAGTCACTCCTCTGAAAGTTTATTGTGGGTCTGGCGCAGTTGGCATCGACAGCAATTTTGCGCTTAGTACAGCACTTCAGTTTGCATCAGGAATGTGGTGGAGTGTGGTTTGTGGCTCAGCTGCAGGGGACGGGTAAAGCAGTGGGTTCAGTGCAGGGAAGGCTGGCCAACACAGCTGATATCATCACTCTAACCACATCTACCCTATTTCAAAGGGACAGAGGAGACAGGTGGTGTGAAGAAGGAGTAAAAGAGGCCACCTCTTTTCACTGTGGACAGCCATCATTGAACACACAGTTGGCTCGCTTTGGCTATCAGAAAGGTCACAGAAGTATCGTTATGATCTGTTTTATGTCTTTGTGCGTGAGATCCACCTTTGGTGATCGACCGTATTGAAGCTTCATTTATTTTTATTTTTTATAGTTCTAGGTAAACTGAATAGCCTTTCATTTACAGCAGTTGCATTAGTACACACTTTTCTGGTCATTCACACATCCATCCATCCATTCGCTTCCACTTATCCTTTTCAGGGTCGCGGGGGGCGCTGGAGCCTATCCCAGTCATAGGGCGAGAGGCGGGGTACACCCTGGACAGGTCGCCAGTCTGTCGCAGGGCCAACACACAGGGACAGACAACCATTCGCACTCACATTCACTCACACATTCACACCTATGGGCAATTTGGATTATCCAATTAACCTATACCCACAAGCTGCATGTCTTTGGACGGTGGGAGGAAGCCGGAGTACCCGGAGGGAACCCACGCAGACACGGGGAGAACATGCAAACTCCACACAGAAAGACCCCGGCCTGATGGTGGAATTGAACTCAGGACCTTCTTGCCGTGCGGCAACAGTGCTAACCACCGTGCCACCGTGCTGCCCTGTGTCATTCACACATTTAAATGAAAATAAAGCTAGCTTGTCCAGTACTGTGAACCACTTAGAGTTGGAAAATATATTGAAATAGTTTTGAAATGGGGCATCTTGTAATCGGAAGGTTGCCGGTTCGAGCCCCGGCTCCAACGGTCTCGGTCGTTGTGTCCTTGGGCGAGACACTTCACCCGTTGCCTACTGGTGGTGGTCAGAGGGCCCGGTGGCACCAGTGTCCGGCAGCCTCGCCTCTGTCAGTGCGCCCCAGGGTGGCTGTGGCTACAATGTAGCTGCCATCACCAGCGTGTGAATGTGTGTGTGAATGTGTGTGTGACTGAATGTAGTGCTAAAGCGCTTTGGGGTCCATAGGGACTAAGTAAAGCGCTATACAAATCCAGGCCATTTACCATTTGGAACCGTGGGTACTGATGTGTCTGGTGTGTTTCATTTCCTTCTGTAGGTTCTACAAGAACAGACATCAATACCTGGCAGTGATCTAAACCTGATCTACCTTAGCTCCAGAGCAGCAGGATATAAACCAGTGCTGAAAGTCACCATGACGCAGACATCAATACCTTTCAATTTGATGAAGGTGTGATGAGTGATATTTCCCAGCATTTCAAGTTACAGCTAAGACAAATGCCTACCGTTACTGTTTTCTGTGAATTAATCAGTATCATGAAGTTAACCCTTTCCTGTCAATCCAGGTTCACCTGATGGTGGCAGTGGTGGGCCGCCTCTTCCAAAAATGGTTCCCTGCACAACCAAATCTGTCATACACATTCATCTGGGACAAGACAGATGCCTATGGCCAGCGTGTCTATGGACTATCAGAGGCAGTCGGTAAGTTTGTACAAATAGAAAATACAGGCAGTTTTGGGCATTTGCTATAAGGGTTGGTATCTGAAAAATCCTCAGCATCACATATAGGGCTTTAAACAGTGTCACTGCCACTCTGCATGAAACAGCTTTAGTTTAATCACGTTCGCAGACACTTTTCTAACAATCTCATCTTTTTCTTTAGTCTGCCTGAAAATCTTCCTTAAATTGTTTATCTGAAGTAGTATGTTAATCTGTTAGTTTCTTAAAAGTGTTTTGAAACTTGCAACATGTAATATTCTCTTTTCACTCATAAATGCAGAGGCTTGATTTTTTCCATCATCTAATGCGGTGTGTCTAAAGCACCAAAACTTTTAATTTTTAAAAACATTTTTTTTAATGTTACTGTTTTACTTTTCTGAGTTAAGAACCAACAACAACAGCGATATCAACAAGGAGCTCTTTCTATGAGAACTTGAAGTTCCACCTGTTGCTCAGGGGACAAAACAAAATGGCTCGGCCATACGAACTCCTCATGTTAAATATAAATCCAGATGCCATCGTTGCCTTCTCTGTCTCACCTGGACCGTGGTACTGACACTCACTAGTCTCCAGCCTCCTTCCTTCTGCCGAGTGTACAGTCTCAGGGTGCTGGACGTGTGGTCAGGAGCTTCCTCGTCTTAGATGTCAGTGGCTTCCATCGCCTCCTTTGGCCAGCTTATTACCCCAGCAGGGTACCTGATCACGGGCAGGGCGTACGTGTTGATGGCCCGGATCTTGTTCTTCTTATTCAGCTGACTCCTCAGGACTTGCCTGACCCTCTGCAGGTACTTGGTGGTTGCAGCTTTCCCAGCGGCCTCTTCATGGTTCCCATTTGCTCGTGGGATCCCCAGGTACTGGTAGCTGTCCTCGATGTCTGCAATGTTGATGTTGTAAAGGCTCACCTTCTAGCACATTCACTTCACCAGATGCACCTTGTTTCTTTTCCTCACCTTTGATTGGGTGTGGTGCTTGGCCTTAATTGCACTCACCTGTCACTCGTTATATAAGGACTGCACTCACCTACCCCTCACTTTTTCTTCACTCCCACATGGGGCGGCAGCTGAGGTGAGTTTCTCTTTGAGTCTCCTGAGTTCATGTATCATTTTGAGTTACTTAAATCATACTTTATGTCCTTTGTAGAGAGAGCAGTCCATGTGTGTCTTTCTTTCCTTTACCCGTTATACAATATACAATAAAACGACAAAACCTGCACATGATTGATGACTGCTTATTTTCATTCTAATCCGATGAGCCCATGATGATGACTACTGAAACCCTGAACCTTCCTTCCTCCAAAACATGGTCCTTCGAGCCGGAAGTAGCGTTAGCGTCATGGATACACAGCAGCCATTGACTGAAGATTTGAGACATTCCGGTCGTGATAGTCGACCTCCTGCCTACCTGCAGCAGTATGACGTTCAGTACCCTGGAGCTAGAAGAGCTACATGTGAGACAGAGAGTCAAACAGAATGTCAGCACAGTGACAAAGACACACATGGGCTGCAAGATCCTGTCAGAGAGTCAGAAAGACAACCAGAGACATCCCCTGCTCCTTTACCCACCAATCAAGATGAGGTGATGAGGGAACTCCTGATGACAATGAGGGAGATTAGGCAATTCATGATTCAGTTATCTCCTCCCCATTCTCGCAGTTCCTCCAGATCTTCAATTCACACTGTCTCTGATGAAAGCAAATCCTCTGTTTGCGGTTTACAAGCCATTCCCCAAACACATCAGCAACATGAGCAGTTCCCAGTGATTGATCCAGCAACATGTCAATCACCCTCTCAGCCCCCCCAGGTTAGCCGTCACTCTGGTGCAGTTCTGGCTGCTAGCCCTCCTTTCCCTAATTCAACAATATTAGATGCTGCAGTTCCTTCAAGTGGTTTGCCTAGACCAGTTTTTCCTACACCAAATGAGACTCCTTTTAATTTCCTGGCCACACCACTGCAAGGTCCCCACCAGATTTCATGTGTTCAACCTGCTGTTCCTCTAGATGAAGACCCCGCTCAACCTCTCGTTTGCATTCCAGAACCAAGGCAGCACCCTCCTGTAAAGCAGCAACCAGCTACATCTGATGGTTTGCATGCACAAAAACCTTCGGTACCCATTACTGCTAGTTCTAGTCACCCTGTTAGCACTAGAACACATGTGTATAAGCTTGAGGGTCCTTCTTTCCCAGACCTTACCAGAGAAGATGAAATCCAGTATAGGCTGTTACGAATGGCCCTTACTAACCTGCTTGACCCTCATGACACAGAGCATTTCAAATATCATGTCCTCCTCGATCATCTGAAAGTAGACCAAGCTAAACGGTTAGCTATTTCCTTTTCCTATGCTCCTGACCCATACACTCAAGCCATCAAAGCTCTTGATGAGCGTTATGGGCAACCAAGACAGCTAGCATTGAAAGAGCTACGGAATATACTGGAGCTTCCTCCTATCAGAGCAGGTGATGGTCGGACTCTGGATAACTTTGCTCTTCGTGTGCAAGCTTTAGTTGGTTTGCTTAGCACTATGGGTGATCAAGGACAGACAGAACTAAATTGTGGCTCCCATGTCGATCGCCTACTTGAAAAGTTGCCCGCAGAGCATTCCAGTCGCTTCAAACGGCACATTTACAGGGAACAAGGAGATATGACGTATGACTTACCTTTGTTCTCATCCTGGTTGCAAATGGAATGCAAGTGTCAACCAAGAAAGGACAGTCCTGTTTCATCCTTTAACCAGCCACGACCTGCCCATAAGTACACCTCTCCACTCACAACAATATTACATGGGACAAATGCATCCGATCCTGTACAGGCAGCACAACCCATCATAATGACTAAGGCAAGATGTGCATATTGCTGCTCACCTGAACATCACATTAGTAAGTGTCCCGAGTTCATTCAGAAGACAAAGGATGAGAAAATAAACTGGATAAAAGGAAACAAACTGTGTTGGCATTGTGCTAGAACTCATCAGGCTGCAAAGTGCGATCTGAGGAAAGCATGTGCCACCTGCATGGAAAGACATCTACAAATCCTGTGTGAGGTGAATCAGAGACCTAGAACTAAAGTTAATCCTGTAGTGAGGACACTGTACTTTGATAAACCTAGTGACTGTCCTAGTGTACTATTAAAAGTTGTGAAAGTGCTCCTGCGTAATGGCAAAAAAACCCTGGAAACATATGCAATACTTGATGATGGCTTCCAACGTATCATGCTTCTGACATTAGCAGCTCAGCACCTCCACCTAACTGGGAAAGCTGAAAAATTATCACTCAGAACAGTCAATCAAGAAGTTGAAACTATTCAAGGTTCTTGTGTAAGTTTCCAGATTTCTCCCATCGCACATCCAGAGAAAACTTACACAATTAACAATGCCTTCGCTACAAGTCACTTAGCACTTTCAGACCACACCTACCCCGTATCCTCTCTTCAACAGAGATACAAGCATCTCCAAGGTATTCCATTAACCTTTATTAACAAAGCAGCTCCACTACTGCTTATAGGCTCTGATCATACCCACCTTATTACGCCTATTGCACCAGTTAGACATGGACCATTTGGATCTCCTGCAGCAGTTAAAACCCGCTTAGGATGGGCACTCCAAGGTCCGATCACAGACTTCCAACCCCAGAGCAGTTCCACGCATGCCCAATGTTTGTTCACATCTTCCAGTTCAGGTTCAGGAGAACCGCTCCAGCACATCCTTGTGTCCGCTGATGGCTCTGAATTCATTCAGCCACCTCCTACTCTACCATCAGCAGTACCTATGTCGTCACCGGCAGTGCCACTATCACCAGTTCCACC